>NC_054503.1:2142959-2307959 GCF_017639515.1 Carcharodon carcharias | reverse complement strand
TTTAGTGCTAACATCACTGGCCTAGTAATTCAGAGACTCAGGCTAATCCTCTGGGGACACGGGTTCAAATCCCACCAGGGCAGCTGGTGGAATTTAAATGCCATCAATAAATCTCAAGCCAGCTCCACCATTCAATAAGGTCATTGGCTGATTTTCAACCTCACCCCACTTTTTGCCCCCCCGCTCATTAATAGTGGCCATGAAAGCATAGTCATGAGACCCATCTGGTTCACTAATGCCCCCTTTAGGGGAAGGAAATCTGCTGTCCTTCCAAATGGTGCGCGGTGTTGCCAGAGAGGCAAGCGGGGGGGGCGGAGGGGAGGGGTTGGAGCACCCACAGGGGCAGACCTTGTGTAGTTGGGGGCGGGTGGCGGGGGGGGGTGCGGCGGTGTGTGGAGAGGTGCGGTACCTGAGGTTGTAAGGAAGCTGTTGATGGAGGCGTCTCTTCTCGCCCGAGCCGATACCTTTCTGGGCTTCTCCCTTTGCCTCCTGCCCACCTGAAGATTGAGGCTGGGCAGGAAACAGCCCTGAAGTGATCATTATTGGGCCACTTAAGGGCCTCACTTGGTGAAAGGGCAAGTGGGCTGGCCCAGCAATCGCCAGTCGCACCATAAAAGTGCGGAAATGTCGGAGCGGGCCGGAGTCAGGTGGGAGGAACTTTACAGCCTCCTTCCACTGGCTGGGGAACGTAAAATCCTGCCCAAGCAGTTTGATTTCAATCTCTTCCAACTCACATTCTCACGATATCCTGATAATAATTGATATGTTGGCAAAGGAAAGGTGTCGTTTTATTTTAACACAAGCAGGAACCTGGATGAGCGCTGCTCCCACAACACTCAAGAAGCTCGACACCATCCAGGACAAAGCAGCCCCGCTTGATCGGCACCCCATCCACAAACATTCACTCCCTCCATCACCGACGCACAGTAGCAGCAGTGTGCGTACCATCTACAAGATGCACTGCAGCAACTCACCAAGGCTCCTTAGACAGCACCTTCCAAACCCACAACCACTACCACCTAGAAGGACAAGGGCAGCAGACACATGGGGAACACCACCACCTGCAAGTTCCCCTCCGAGTCACTCACCGTCCTGACTTGGAAACATATCGGCCGTTCCTTCACTGTCGCTGGGTCAAAATCCTGGAACTCCCTCCCTAACAGCACGGTGGGCGTACCTACACCACATGGACTGCAGCGGTTCAAGAAGGCAGCTCACCCCCACCTTCTCAAGGGGGCAATTAGGGGTGGGCAATAAATGCTGTGTCTAGCCAGCGAAGCCGACATCCTGTAAATGAATTTTAAAAAATTAATATCAGGAAGAAAAGTGAACAAGCAATGTATTAAATGTTCATTCATTGATATTGGGTATAGGTAAGTCCATGCAGATATATCTTAATTTCTTCTCCCTGCCAAGCCACATGAAATGGCCTCTTGCGCCAGGTTGTCCAATCCATTGGGACATAAGACGTAGGAGCAGGAGTAGGCCATTCGGCCCTTCGAGGCTGCCCTGCCATTCAATACGATCATGGCTGCTCTGATTGTGTTCTCGACCTCACTTGTAGATGGTACACGCTGCTGCCACTGTGTGTTGGAGGTGGAGGGAGTGAATGTTTAAGGTGGTGGATGGGGTGCCAATCAGGCGGTGCAAGATACAATTCTTCAGCAGAGTTTTAGATGAATTGAAGTTCATGTGGATGGAGAGCAGGAGGCCGGCTGATGACACAGTGGATTCTGGAGGTGACAAAGATATGGATGAGAAAGTTCAGTCGTTGAGCATGTTCAAGACAGAAGTTGCTAGATTTCTGGAGACCAATGACATCAGGAGTATGGAGATAGTGCTGGAAAGTGGTGTTGAAGTAGATGATCAGCCATGGTATAATTGAATGGTGGAGCAGGCTGGATGGGCTGAATGGCCTACTCCTGCTCCTATGTTTCCACGGCAGCTGGGTTGAGGCAGCATCGGAGGCCTACAATGTTATGAAGCGAGAATTAAGTGCTCTTTGCGGCAGTGCGGCCATGAGGTTGGAGGCCCAACTTGGGGTTGAATAAGACGCTGAGGTTGTGTCAGCCTTGCTCCAGGCTGACGTGTGAGTGTGTGCAGAGCTGGAATCGATAGAAAGGACGTGGGGCTAGCGTTAGGGGCTGCGGACAATAGTGCCCGTCCTCCAGGAGGGGTTCATGCAGGCCTGGGTGTCAGGTGAGCAGTCTGCCAGAAGTCACTGAGGGGAGGAGATAGAGGCTAAATGTCATCATAGAATCATGGGATAGTAAAGCCCAGAAGGAGGCCATTCTGTCCATTGAGTGCGTGCCAGCTCTTATGAAACACAATCCAGTTAGTTCCACTCCCCCTTGGCTCTGCCCAACCTTCCCCCTTCAGGGATTTATTGAGTTCCCTGTTGAAGGCCGTTACTGAATCTCTCTCCACCACCCTATCAGACGCAGCCTCCCAAATCTGGACCACTCGTTGCATAAAAAAGGTTTCTCCTCTGGCTGGGGGGTGGGGTCTACAACAAGGGGTCACAATCTCAGGATACGAAGTGGGCCATTTAGGACTGAGATGAGGAGAAACTTCTTCACTCAGAGGATGGTGAACCTGTGGAATTCTCTACCCCAGAGGGCTGTGGAGGCCAAGTCATTGAGTATGTTCAAGACTGGGATCGATAGATTTCTGGATACTAATGACATCGAGGGATATGGAGATAGTGGGAAAAATGGCGTAGAGGCAGCTGATCGGCCATGATCTGTTTGAATAGCGGAGCAGGCTCGATGGCTGAATGGCCTACTCCTGCTCCTGTGTGCCTAATTGCCCTTGAGGAGGTTGTGGTGGGCTGACATCCTGTACCACTGCAGTCCATGTGGTGTGGCTGGATTCACTCCTGGCTTTCAAACAGATATTGGATAACTATCTGAAGAGACGATGTTTGCAGGGCGATGGGGAGAGGGGAGGGGAGTGGGCCTCGTTGACTCAATCGTGCAGACAGTTGGCCCAGGCAGGGCAGAAGTAGCTCCATCACACACTCAGGCCGTGCATTCCAGACCCGAACCGCTCGCTGCATCAAAACGCTTCTCCTCATGTCGTCTTTGGTTCTTTTGCCCATCACCTTGACCTGGTTTGCGACCCTTCTGCCAACGGCAATGCTCCCTCCCCATCCACTCTGTCCAGGCCTCCCCTCCTCCCTCGTGATCTTGAACACCTCTATCAAACCTCCCCTCAACCTCGAGGAGCACACTCCCAGCTTCCTCCAATCGATCCCCATGTTTCATCCCACGCCCGGTGAACCTTCTTCAATGCCCTTGGCGGCGCCAAGGTTTGGCCTCGGTGGGCGGGGATTTTCCGCTGGGAGAGGACGATCCTGGTAGCGGGCAGTGGTGGAAAATCCTGCCCAACGTCTCTCAAAGTTCTCCCCTCCCGCCCACAATAATGCCCACCAATGCTGAGCCCGGAAAATCCCGCCCAGTGTTCTAGCTGAGGCCAAATTAGGGCTTTATAAAGGTTCATCACAGCCTCCTTAGTATTATGTAGGCTGAGCTGTAACCACTGGGCATTTTAATCTAACTGATCTAGTCTTGGAGTTAACACTGAGGACAGTCTATATCCAACGGGGAGTTTATTAGTGAATAAAAAATCTACTAAACATCCCACAACTAGGAAGACAATAATAGATTTTCTGTTAACCAGAGAGGAGAATGTAATAAGTCAAGTTGAAGTTGGGGAACATTGGGAGACATAAATTTGTTCACTTTAAGGTTGAAATGAGGACAGAAAAGATAATAAAAACGATTAGGAAATTGGATTTCAGGAGAGCAAATTCTGAGGGCAGGAAATACTGTCAGAAGATATTAAAGCTCGAGGAATTACTTCGAGAGAGGATGCAGCATCTGAAGGTGATGTGTTTAGCTTTGTGGAGGCAGTTTGTGACAAACAGTTGAATAAAGGGGTGAGAAATGGAGTCAAATTATGAACAAAAACAGAATTACCTGGAAAAACTCAGCAGGTCTGGCAGCATCGGCGGAGAAGAAAAGAGTTGACGTTTCGAGTCCTCATGACCCTTCGACAGAACTTGAGTTTGAGTCCAAAAAAGAGTTGAAATAAAAGCTGGTTTGAGGTGTGTGTGTGGGGGGGTGGAGAGATAGAGAGAGAGAGAGGTGGGGGTGTGGTTGTAGGGACAAACAAGCAGTGATAGAAGCAGATCATCAAAAGATGTCAACGACAATAGTACAAAAGAACACATAGGTGTTAAAGTTAAAGTTGGTGATATTATCTAAACGAATGTGCTAATTAAGAATGGATGGTAGGGCACTCAAATTATGAAGCTGGGCTGTGACTTGTGAGGGGAGTGTTCAGGAGGGTTACAGAGAGAGGAGTATTACAGAGAGGGGAGTGTTACAGAGAGGAAAGTGTTACAGAGAGGAAAGTGTTATAGAGCGGGGAGTATTACAGAGAGGGGAGTGTTACAGAGAGAGGAGGATAACAGAGAGGGGAGGGTTACAGAGAGGAAAGTGTTACAGAGAGGGGAGTGTTACAGAGAGGGGAGTGTTACAGAGAGGGGAGGGTTACAGAGAGGGGAGTGTTACAGAAAGGGGAGTGTTACAGAGAGGGGAGTGTTACAGAGAGGGGAGTATTACAGAGAGGGCAGTGTTACAGAGAGAGGGAAGCGTTACAGAGAGGGGAGTGTAACAGAGAGGGGTGTGTTACAGAGAGGGGAGGGTTACAGAGAGGGGAGTGTTACAGAAAGGGGAATGTTACAGAGAGGAGAGGGTTAAAGAGAGGGGAGTGTTACAGAGAGGGGACTGTTACAGAGAGGGGAGGGTTACAGAGAGGGGAAGGTTACAGAGAGAGGAGAGTGTTACAGAGAGGCGAGTGTTACAGAGAGGGGAGCGTTACAGAGAAGGGAGGGTTACAGAGAGGGGAATGTTACAGAGAGGGGAGCGTTACAGAGAGGAGAGTGTAACAGAGAGGAGAGTGTTACAGAGAGGGGAGTGTTGCAGAGAGGGGAGTGTTACAGAAAGGGGAGTGTTACAGAGAGGAGAGGGTTACAGAGAGGAGATTGTTACAGAGAGGGGAGTGTTACAGAGAGGAGATTGTTACAGAGAGGGGAGTGTTACAGAGAGGGGAGTGTTACAGAGAGAGGAGGATAACAGAGAGGGGAGTGTTACAGAGAGGGGAATGTTACAGAGAGGGGAGTGTTACAGAGAGGAAAGAGTTATAGAGGGGGGAGTGTTACAGAGAGAGGAGGATAACAGAGAGGGGAGAGTTACAGAGAGGGGAGGGTTACAAAGAGGGGAGGGTTACAGAGAGGGGAGGGTTACAGAGAGGGCAGCGTTACAGAGAGAAGGGAGTGTTACAGAGAGGGGAGTGTTATGGAGAGGGGAGTATTACAGAGAGGGCAGCATTATAGAGAGAGGGGATCGTTACAGAGAGAGGAGTGTAACAGAGAGGGGAGTGTTACAGAGAGGGGAGGGTTACAGAGAGGGGAGTGTTACAGAAAGGGGAGTGTTACAGAAAGGGGAATGTTACAGAGAGGAGATTGTTACAGAGAGAGGAGTGTTACAGTGGGGGGAGTGTTACAGAGAGGGGAATGTTACAGAGAGGGGAAGGTTACAGAGAGGGGAAGCTTACAGAGAGAGGAGAGTGTTACAGAGAGGCGAGTGTTACAGAGAGGGGAGTGTTACAGAGAAGGGAGTGTTACAGAGAGGGGAATGTTACAGAGAGGGGAGCGTTACAGAGAGGAGAGTGTAACAGAGAGGAGAGTGTTACAGAGAGGAGATTGTTACGGAGAGGGAAGTGTTACAGAGAGGGGAGTGTTACAGAGAGAGGAGGATAACAGAGAGGGGAGTGTTACAGAGAGGGGAATGTTACAGAGAGGGGAATGTTACAGAGAGAGGAGTGTTACAGAGAGGGGAGTGTTACAGAGAGGGGAGTGTTACAGAGATGAAAGTGTTATAGAGGGGGGAGTGTTACAGAGAGAGGAGGATAACAGAGAGGGGAGAGTTACAGAGAGGGGAGGGTTACAAAGAGGGGAGGGTTACAGAGAGGGGAGGGTTACAGAGAAGGCAGCGTTACAGAGAGAAGGGAGTGTTACAGAGAGGGGAGTGTTATGGAGAGGGGAGTATTACAGAGAGGGCAGCATTATAGAGAGAGGGGAACGTTACAGAGAGAGGAGTGTCACAGAGAGGGGAGGGTTACAGAGAGGGGAGGTTACAGAGAGGGCAGCGTTACAGAGAGAACGGAGTGTTACAGAGAGGGGAGTGTTATGGAGAGGGGAGTATTACAGAGAGGGCAGCATTATAGAGAGAGGGGAGCGTTACAGAGAGAGGAGTGTCACAGAGAGGGGAGTGTTACAGAGAGGGGAGGGTTACAGAGAGGGCAGTGTTACAGAGAGGAGAGGGTTACAGAGAGGAGATTGTTACAGAGAGGGGAGAGTTACAGAGAGAGGAGTGTTACAGTGGGGGGAGTGTTACAGAGCAGGCAGTGTTACAGAGCGGGCAGTGTTACAGAGAGGGGAGTGTTACAGAGAGGGGAGTGTTACAGAGAGGGGAGGGTTACAGAGAGGGGAGTGTTACAGAAAGGGGAGTGTTACAGAGAGGAGAGGGTTACAGAGAGGAGATTGTTACAGAGAGGGGAATGTTACAGAGAGGGGAGTGTTACAGAGAGAGGAGGATAACAGAGAGGGGAGTGTTACAGAGAGAGGAGTATCACAGAGAGACGAGTATTACAGAGTGGGGAGTGTTACAGAGAGGGAAGTGTTACAGAGAGGGGAATGTTACAGAGAGGGGAGAGTCACAGAGAGGAGAGTGTTACAGAGAGGGGAGTGTTACAGAGAGGGGAGTGTTACAGAGAGGGGAGGGTTACAGAGAGGCGAGTGTTACAGAGAGTGAAGTGTTACAAAGAGTGCAGCGTTACAGGGAGGGGAGGGTTATAGAGCGGGGATTGTTACAGAGAGGGGAGTGTTACAGAGAGAGAAGTGTTACAGAGAGGGTAGGGTTACAGAGAGGGGAATGTTACAGAGAGGGGAGTGTTACAGAGAGAGAGGAGGATAACAGAGAGGGGAGAGTTCCAGAGAGGGGAGGGTTACAGAGAGGGGAGGGTTACAGAGAGGGGAGTGTTACAAAGAGGGCAGCGTTTCAGAGAGAGGGGAGTGTTACAGGGAGGGGAGTGTTATGGAGAGGGGAGTATTATGGAGAGGGCAGCGTTACAGAGAGAGGGGAGCATTACAGAGAGAGGAGTGTAACAGAGACGGGAGTGTTACAGAGAAGGGAGGGTTACAGAGAGGGGAGTGTTACAGAAAGGGGAGTGTTACAGAGAGGAGAGGGTTACAGAGAGGAGATTGTTACAGAGAGGGGAATGTTACAGAGAGGGGAGTGTTACAGAGAGAGGATGATAACAGAGAGGGGAGTGTTACAGAGAGAGGAGTGTTACAGAGAGGAAAGTGTTATAGAGCGGAGGGTGTTACAGAGAGGGGAGTGTTACAGTGAGAGGAGGATAACATAGAGGGGAGAGTTACAGAGAGGGGATGGTTACAGAGAGGGGAGGGTTACAGAGAGGGGAGGGTTACAGAGAGGGGAGTGTTACAGAGAGGGGAGTATTACAGAGAGTGCAGCGTTACAGAGAGAGGGGAGCGTTACAGTGAAGGGAGTGTAACAGTGAGGGGAGTGTAACTGGGAGGGGTGTGTTACAGAGAGGAGAGCATTACAGAGAGGAGATTGTTACAGAGAGTGGAGTGTTACAGAGAGCGGAGTGTTACAGAGAGGGGATGGGTACAGAGAGAGGAGAGTGTTACAGAGAGGGGAGTGTTACAGAGAGGGGAGGGTTACAGTGATGGGAATGTTACAGAGAGGGTTGTGTTACAGAGAGGGGAATGTTACAGAGAGGGGAGTGTTACAGAGAGGGGAGGGTTACAGAGAGGTGAGTGTTACAGAGAGGGGAGTGTTACAGAGAGGGGAGCGTTACTGAGAGGGGAGGGTTAGAGAGGGGAGTGTTACAGAGAGGGGAGTGTTACAGAGAGGGGAGGGTTACAGAGAGGGGAGTGTTACAGAGAGGGGAGTGTTGCAGAGAGGGCAGCGTTACAGAGAGGGGAATATTACAGAGAGGGGAGGGTTACAGAGAGGGGAGTGTTACAGAGAGGGCAGCGTTACAGAGAGGGGAATATTACAGAGAGGGGAGTGTTACAGAGAGAGAAGTGTTACAGAGAGGGTAGGGTTACAGAGAGGGGAATGTTATAGAGAGGGGAGTGTTACAGAGAGGGGAGTGTTACAGAGAGAGGAGTGTTACAGTGAGGGGAGTGTTACAGAGCAGGCAGTGTTACAGAACGGGCAGTGTTACAGAGAGGGGAGCGTTACAGAGAGGGGAGTGTTACAGAGAGGGGAGGGTTACAGAGAGGGGAGGGTTACAGAGAGGGGAGTGTTACAGAGAGAGGAGTGTCACAAAGAGAGGAGTATTACAGAGGGAGGAGTGTCACAGAGAGTGGAGAGTCACAGAGAGGAGAGGGTTACAGAGAGGGGAGTGTTACAGAGAGGGGAGGGTTACAAAGAGGGGAGGGTTACAGAGAGGCGAGTGTTACAGAGAGGGGAGTGTTACAGAGAGTGAAGTGTTACAAAGAGTGCAGGGTTACAGGGAGGGGAGGGTTATAGAGTGGGGATTGTTACAGAGAGGGGAGTGTTACGGAGAGAGGAGTGTTACAGAGAGGGGAGTGTTATGGAGAGGGGAATATTACAGAGAGGGCAGCGTTACAGAGAGAGGGGAGTGTTACAGAGAGGAAAGTGTTATAGAGCGGGGGGGGTGTTACAGAGAGGGGAGTGTTACGGAGAGAGGAGTGTTACAGAGAGGGGAGTGTTATGGAGAGGGGAATATTACAGAGAGGGCAGCGTTACAGAGAGAGGGGAGTGTTACAGAGAGGAAAGTGTTATAGAGCGGGGGGGTGTTACAGAGAGGGGAGTGTTATGGAGAGGGGAGTATTACAGAGAGGGCAGCGTTACAGAGAGAGGGGAGTGTTACAGAGAGGAAAGTGTTATAGAGCGGGGGGTGTTACAGAGAGGGGAGTGTTACAGTGAGAGGAGGTTAACATAGAGGGGAGAGTTACAGAGACGGGAGTGTTACAGAGAGGGGAGTGTTACAGAGAGGGGAATGTTACAGATTGGGGAGTGTTACAGAGAGGGTAGTGTTACAGAGAGGGGAGCATTACAGAGAGGGGAGTGTTACAGAGAGGGGAGTCTTACAGAGAGGGGAGTGTTACAGAGAGGGGAGTGTTACAGAGAGAGGAGTGTCACAGAGAGAGGAGTATTACAGAGAGGGGAATTTTACATAGAGGGGAGAGTCACAGAGAGGAGAGTGTTACAGAGAGGGGAGTGTTACAGAGAGGGGAGGGTTACAGAGAGAGAAGTGTTACAGAGAGGGTAGGCTTACAGTGAGGGGAATGTTACAGAGAGGAGAGTGTTACAGAGCGGTGAGTGTTACAGAGAGGGGAGTGTTACAGAGAGAGAAGTGTTACAGAGAGGGTAGGGTTACAGAGAGGGGAATGTTACAGAGAGGGGAGTGTTACACAGAGAGGAGTGTTACAGTGAGGGGAGTGTTACAGAGCAGGCAGTGTTACAGAGCGGGCAGTGTTAAAGAGAGGGCAGTGTTACAGAGAGGGGAGTGTTACAGAGAGGGGAGTGTTACAGAGAGGGGAGGGTTACAGAGAGTCGAGTGTTACAGAGAGGGGAGTATTACTGAGAGTGAAGTGTTACAAAGAGTGCAGGGTTACAGGGAGGGGAGGGTTATAGAGCGGGGATTGTTACAGAGAGGGGAGTGTTACAGAGAGAGGAGTGTTACAGAGAGGGGAGCGTTACAGAGCGGGGAGTGTTACAGAGAGGGGAGTGTTACAGAGCGGGGAGTGTTACAGAGGGGGGAGGGTTACAGAGAGGGGAGTGTTACAGAAAGGGGAGTGTTACAGAGAGGAGAGTGTTACAGAGAGGGGATTGTTACAGAGAGGAGATTGTTACAGAGAGGGGAGTGTTACAGAGAGGGGAGGGTTACAGAGAGGGGAGTGTTACAGAGAGGGCAGCGTTACAGAGAGGGCAGCGTTACAGAGAGAGTGGAGTGTTACAGAGAGGGGAGTGTTACAGAGAGAGGGAAGTGTTACAGAGAGGGGAATGTTACAGAGAGGGCAGCGTTACAGAGAGAAGTGAGTGTTACAGTGAGGAGAGTGTTACAGAGAGGGGAGTGTTACAGAGAGAGGAGTGTTACAGTGAGGGGAGGGTTACAGAGAGAGGGCAGTGTTACAGAGAGAGGGCAGTGTTACAGAGAGGGGAGAGTTACAGAGAGGGGAATGTTACAGAGAGGGGGTGTTACTGAGAGGGGAGTGTTACAGAGAGGGGAGTGTTACAAAGAGGGGAGTGTTACAGAGAGGAGAGTGTTACAGAGAGGAGAGTGCTACAGAGAGGGGAGTGTTACAGAGAGGGGAGCGTTACAGAGAGGGGAGGGTTACAGAGAGGGGAGTGTTACAGAGAGGGGAGTGTGACAGAGAGAGGTGTGTGACAGAGAGGGGAGTGTTACAGAGAGGAGAGTGTTACAGAGAGGAGAGTGTTACAGAGAGGAGAGTGCGACAGAGAGGGGAGTGTTACAGAGAGGGGAGCGTTACAGAGAGGAGAGTGTTACAGAGAGGAGAGTGTTACAGAGAGGGGAGTGTTACAGAGAGGGGAGGGTTACAGAGAGGGGAGTGTTACAGAGAGGGCAGCGTTACAGAGAGAGTGGAGTGTTACAGAGAGGGGAGTGTTTTAGAGAGGGGAGTGTTACAGAGAGAGGGGAGTGTTACAGAGAGGGGAATGTTACAGAGAGGGCAGCGTTACAGAGAGAAGTGAGTGTTACAGTGAGGGGAGTGTTACAGAGAGGGGAGTGTTACAGAGAGAGGAGTGTTACAGTGAGGGGAGGGTTACAGAGAGAGGGTAGTGTTACAGAGAGAGGGCAGTGTTACAGAGAGGGGAGGGTTACAGAGAGGGGAATGTTACAGAGAGGGGGTGTTACAGAGAGGGGAGTGTTACAGAGAGGGGAGTGTTACAAAGAGGGGAGTGTTACAGAGAGGAGAGTGTTACAGAGAGGAGAGTGTTACAGAGAGGAGAGTGTTACAGAGAGAGGAGTGTTACAGAGAGGGTAGGGTTACAGAGAGGGGAATGTTACAGAGAGGGGAGTGTTACACAGAGAGGAGTGTTACAGTGAGGGGAGTGTTACAGAGCAGGCAGTGTTACAGAGCGGGCAGTGTTAAAGAGAGGGCAGTGTTACAGAGAGGGGAGTGTTACAGAGAGGGGAGGGTTACAGAGAGGGGAGGGTTACAGAGAGTCGAGTGTTACAGAGAGGGGAGTATTACTGAGAGTGAAGTGTTACAAAGAGTGCAGGGTTACAGGGAGGGGAGGGTTATAGAGCGGGGATTGTTACAGAGAGGGGAGTGTTACAGAGAGAGGAGTGTTACAGAGAGGGGAGCGTTACAGAGCGGGGAGTGTTACAGAGAGGGGAGTGTTACAGAGCGGGGAGTGTTACAGAGGGGGGAGGGTTACAGAGAGGGGGGTGTTACAGAAAGGGGAGTGTTACAGAGAGGAGAGTGTTACAGAGAGGGGATTGTTACAGAGAGGAGATTGTTACAGAGAGGGGAGTGTTACAGAGAGGGGAGGGTTACAGATAGGGGAGTGTTACAGAGAGGGCAGCGTTACAGAGAGGGCAGCGTTACAGAGAGAGTGGAGTGTTACAGAGAGGGGAGTGTTACAGAGAGAGGGAAGTGTTACAGAGAGGGGAATGTTACAGAGAGGGCAGCGTTACAGAGAGAAGTGAGTGTTACAGTGAGGGGAGTGTTACAGAGAGGGGAGTGTTACAGAGAGAGGAGTGTTACAGTGAGGGGAGGGTTACAGAGAGAGGGCAGTGTTACAGAGAGAGGGCAGTGTTACAGAGAGGGGAGAGTTACAGAGAGGGGAATGTTACAGAGAGGGGGTGTTACAGAGAGGGGAGTGTTACAGAGAGGGGAGTGTTACAAAGAGGGGAGTGTTACAGAGAGGAGAGTGTTACAGAGAGGAGAGTGCTACAGAGAGGGGAGTGTTACAGAGAGGGGAGCGTTACAGAGAGGGGAGAGTTACAGAGAGGGGAGTGTTACAGAGAGGGGAGTGTGACAGAGAGAGGTGTGTGACAGAGATGGGAGTGTTACAGAGAGGAGAGTGTTACAGAGAGGAGAGTGTTACAGAGAGGAGAGTGCGACAGAGAGGGGAGTGTTACAGAGAGGGGAGCGTTACAGAGAGGAGAGTGTTACAGAGAGGAGAGTGTTACAGAGAGGGGAGTGTTACAGAGAGGGGAGGGTTACAGAGAGGGGAGTGTTACAGAGAGGGCAGCGTTACAGAGAGAGTGGAGTGTTACAGAGAGGGGAGTGTTACAGAGAGGGGAGTGTTACAGAGAGAGGGGAGTGTTACAGAGAGGGGAATGTTACAGAGAGGGCAGCGTTACAGAGAGAAGTGAGTGTTACAGTGAGGGGAGTGTTACAGAGAGGGGAGTGTTACAGAGAGAGGAGTGTTACAGTGAGGGGAGGGTTACAGAGAGAGGGCAGTGTTACAGAGAGAGGGCAGTGTTACAGAGAGGGGAGGGTTACAGAGAGGGGAATGTTACAGAGAGGGGGTGTTACAGAGAGGGGAGTGTTACAGAGAGGGGAGTGTTACAAAGAGGGGAGTGTTACAGAGAGGAGAGTGTTACAGAGAGGAGAGTGTTACAGAGAGGAGAGTGTTACAGAGAGAGGAGTGTTACAGTGAGGGGAGGGTTACAGAGAGAGGGCAGTGTTACAGAGAGAGGGCAGTGTTACAGAGAGGGGAGGGTTACAGAGAGGGGAATGTTACAGAGAGGGGGGGTTACAGAGAGGGGAGTGTTACAGAGAGGAGAGTGTTACAGAGAGGAGAGTGTTACAGAGAGGAGAGTGCTACAGAGAGGGGAGTGTTACAGAGAGGGGAGCGTTACAGAGAGGGGAGGGTTACAGAGAGGGGAGTTTTACAGAGAGGGGAGTGTGACAGAGAGAGGAGTGTTACAGAGAGGGGAGTGTTACAGAGAGGAGAGTGTTACGGAGAGGAGAGTGTTACAGAGAGGAGAGTGCGACAGAGAGGGGAGTGTTACAGAGAGGGGAGCGTTACAGAGAGCAGAGTGTTACAGAGAGGAGAGTGTTACAGAGAGGAGAGTGCTACAGAGAGGGGAGTGTGACAGAGAGAGGAGTGTTACAGAGAGGGGAGTGTTACAGAGAGCGAGGCATGTTACAGAGAGGAGACTGTTACAGAGAGGGGAGGGTTACAGAGAGAGGGGAGTGTCTCTCGTAAAATGACGCCCGGTGAATTTGGGCTGAACTCCCGATGTCACCCCGCCCCATTTAACCTTTCAGATAGGCGGGGTCTCAGCAAAATCAGCTGTGGGCCCGCTGACCTGTCAATGGCCAATTGAGGCCACTGACAGATTGGTTAGAGTAATTACTGGGCCCGCCTGTCTAACCTTAAGGTTGCCGGACAGGCCAGGAGTGCTGGCGGGAATTAGAAAAAGCCTGAAACAGTTTCGTGTAGGTTTTAAAAAATTTAATTAAAAGTTTTTAAAAAAGTTATGGACATGTCCCAAATCGGGCGACAGTGTCAGATGAGAGGACATGTCAGGGAAAGATTATGTTTGTGCATTGACCATTTTTGAACTTGGCGCCAATCTCCCTGAGGCAGCACTTAGCCTCAGGGAGGTGAGCGCGCTCTTTCGTGTGCTTGCGGGAAAGAGCCCACTCCCAGCTTAGGGAATCTCTCCCCTGCTCCTGCATAGGGAGCGCATAGCGCTTCCTGGTGGACCTCACTCTGGGTGGGCCTTAATTGGCGGCGCACCCCCAATTGGGGGGGCGCCGATCAGAGGCACACCTCTTGTGTGCCCACACTTCAACCTCCCCCCCCAGCAATGGGAGGGAAAATCCTGCCCGATGTGTTATGAAGGAGCAGAATATTCCCACCCGCTATCGTTCCAGATGAACCCGTTGCTGGATCCGCTGACATTGACCGCTTTGGCATTCCCACAAAGCGCCGGAGCGCGGGAGTCATACCCCTCGGCTTTGGGTCACCAAATCCCAGTCGGTCAGAACCGGGGCAGACTGAAAAGCTTTGGGAAGGCGCGGTGTCCACGGTAACTGACGTGTTGGGTGACCAATGGCAGGAAGAAGGTGGGTGTGGGAGGGGCAGTTGAAGGAGGGGAGGTCAACTGATGCCATAACCCCTGCGATGTGTCCAGCCTGGGCTGGCCACCCTACTCTGTGGATTGTTAAAAAGGTGTCACTAGGAGTTGCCCTGTCGGTGCAAAAACAGTCATGGTGGCTCCATTGGAGCCATGAAGGGGTGGGGGGGGGGGAGGGGAAGGGGCGGTGGGGGAGGAGTGATGGATCCGCTGCACCCAATGCAAGGCAACGTGACAAGGGGTGTTTACAGGAAGAAGGATGGGATCCCACGCAGCTTCTACCCCAACACCACCCCCTCCAACCAACGCCCTGTTTACCTTTGACAAGAAGGGAAGAGGTGAAAAAAAAAACGGGGATGTTTGAACCATTCTTTAGGAAATTGCCGGGACACTGATTGGAAAGACCGGGACTGCCCCAGGAAATTTGGGAAGTCCGGTCGCCCTGCCCAGGTTAGGAGTCAATAAGAGGCACCAAGCGGGAGAAAGCAGGATGGGGGGTCATAGCGTGTGAAGCTCATGGACTGCAACTTGACATTCCAGTGGCCGGTACAAGAATACGGCACTCTACAATCCTGGGCCTTTTTGAATGTTATAGAAACGGCAGCAAGTGTCGACATCTCACTGTCTTGAAAGTGAACAGCCATTTAATTCCTGTCTTCAGTTGTTTTCCCTCCAGTGCAGCCAGCTTAAAGAGAAAAAGGCTCTTTCAAACAGAATCATTGTCCTCTTGGCTGCCACTGCACGGTTAGATTATAGAGCGGCTTAACCATGATAAACAAGCTGTCTTGTAGTCTGGCGCCTTTGAGATGAGGCATTGTTAGTTAGTCCCAGTAACATCTCCACCCACATAGCTTGGGTACTGGGGGAATGTGCATTTACTTAACATACAAATCAGGAGCTGGAAGGAGTAGGCCACTCGGCCCCTCGAGCCTGCTTGATAAGTCCGTGGCTGATCTGATCGACCCCACATTCCTGCCTACCACCACCCCCCCCATATCCTTTCACCCCCTTGCTTATCGAGAATCTATCTACCTCTGCCTTAAAAATATTCAAAGGCTCTACCTTTTGAGGAAGAGCATTCCAGCAAGGCCAAAATTTCAGAGCAGAGGCCATTTAGGAAACATTGTGTTATTTTTCCTTTTTAGGCCCACCCTTGAGATCCATTTGCTACACTGTTGTCCACTCCCTTAATCTACAAGTATCTTTTCCAAATTAAACACTTTCCTCCACACAGCTTACAATTCTTTCCCCCCCCCCCCATCCCTCCCTCCCTCCCTCCCTATTTATCAATCCTTAGATGCCAACATTTGTTGCCCATCCCTACTTGCCCTTGAACTGAGTGACTTGCTCAACCATTTCAGGGGGCAGTTAAGAGTCAACCACATGGCTGTGGGGTCTGGAGTCACATGTAGGCCCAGACCGGGTAAGGAGGGCAGATTTCCTCCCCCTAGTGATATTAGTGAACCAGATGGGTTTTTATAACAGTCCATGATAGCTTCATGGTCACCATCATTGAAACTAGCTTCATATTCCAGATTTATTGATTGAATTTAAATTTCATCAGCTGCTGTGGTGGGATTTGAACCCGTGTTCCTCAGAGAATTTGCCTGGGCCTCCACATTGCTAGTCCAGTGACAATACCACTGCACCACCATCTCCCCCTGTGTCATTGGCAAACTTGGATGTATGGTTGTCTGTTCCATCCATCTGAGTTATTAATGAACACAATGAATAATTGCGGCATCAACACCGAGGCAGGACTGCATGAGTCACATCCTGATGTGAGGGTCTTTGAGAGGTGCGGAGGAGATTGACCAGAACGGTCCCAGGGGTGAGGGGATTTTAGCGACAGGGGTTAGTGGGGTTGGAGAAGCTGGGGTTGTTCTCCTTGGGGCAAAGGAGATTGAGAGGGGAGGGTTTGTTAGAGGTGGACAAGATGGTGACAAGTTTGGATAAGGTAGACATTGGCTGATGGTACTAGGACTTGGGGGAGCGGGGCAGGGGGACAGATTTAAGGTTTTGGGTGAGGGGGAGGGATGTGAGGAGGAACCTGCTTACAGAGTGAGCGGTTCTGACCTGGAACTCACTGCCTATGAGGTGGGGAGGTGGTGGGGTGGGGGTGCGGAAGCGGAGACAATGTTGGGAGGAATGCAGGCCAGGACCTTAAGAGACCTCTTGACTCTCCCTCATGTGAGAGACTTTTTAGCCTCCTGGACCAATGACACGGCATACAATCCCTCTTCGAAGCAGGCAAAAAATGAGCAACGTTCCTTCAGTATTGCAAGTTGTCAGCCTGGATTATGTGCTTGAGTCCCAGAGTGAATTCTGACTCGGGAACAAGGCTGCTACAAACTGAGCCCAGCTGTCGGCACTCGATGCCCTCTTGAAGGTTGTTATAGCAACAGCGGAGATGGGAATGCTCTGGGGAAGTAGCTGTGCTGAGGTGGGTGTGGGGTCTGAGGCCTGGGGGCTAGGATCTGAGGTCATGGGGGGGGGGCGTGTGCAGGGCTGAGGCCTGGGGTCTGGGATCTGTGTTATGGGACGGGGTGCGGGTCCGAGGCCTGGGGTCTGGGATCTGGGGCCTAGGCGGATCGTTGTTGGGACCAAGGACTGGAGGCTAGGATCTGAGGTCTTGGTGGGGGTGAGGGGTGGTGCAGGGCCGAGGCCTGGGGTCTGGGATCTGTGTTATGGGACGGGGTGCGGGTCCGAGGCCTGGGGTCTGGGATCTGGGGCCTAGGCGGATCGTTGTTGGGACCAAGGACTGGAGGCTAGGATCTGAGGTCTTGGTGGGGGTGAGGGGTGGTGCAGGGCCGAGGCCTGGGGTCTGGGATCTGTGTTATGGTGGGGGGGGGGTGGATTTGCGGGGACAAGGACTGGGGGCTAGGATCCGAGGCCTGGAGCGGGTGCAGAGCTGAGGCCTTGGGTCTGGGAGCTGGGATATGGGATTGGGGTGTGGGGCCTAGTCATGGGGTCTGGGATCCGGGGCCCTGGGGGTGCTGGGGTTGTGGAGCCAAGGCCTGGGGCCTGAGATCCAGGATGTTGTGGGGGGGTTGGGGGGGAAGGAACCAGCTGAGCGGGAGCGGGACCGAGTCCTGGGGCTGGGGTTTGTGACCTGACAGTCGCTTCTCCCCCCACATCCCATCAATGGTTTAGGATTTGAGTCTGATTTATGAAATTTCTCCCGCTTATCCATCTTCATTATCGCTACTTTAGCCTTCCAGCAAGGAGGAGAAACCCAAGTGGAGGGAAAGAGGAGGGGATGCATGAGTGGGGATGGGCGGAGAGGGAGTGTTGGAGGAAGTGGGGCTGAGTAGGGAGGGAGGGCATGAGTGAGTGTTAGGGGGAAATGGTGGTGTAGATGTCATGCCCCTGTCCTGGCAATCTCAGAACCCAGGTTAATGTTCTGGAGACATGGGTTCAAATCCCACTATGGCAGCTGGTGGAATTTAAATTCAATTAATAAAGTTTGTGATTAGTCTCAGTCGTGGTGACCATGACAACCATCTTCAATTGTTGTTAAATACCCCATCTGGTTCACTAATGCCCCCTTTAGGGGGAGGAAATCTGCCGTCCTTACCCGGTCTGGGCCTACATGTGACTCCAGACCCCACAGCGAATGCGGTTGACTCTTAACTGCCCCCTCTGAAATGGGCGAACGAGCCACTCAGTTCAAGAGGCAATTAGGGATGGGCAACAAATGCTGGGCCTCGCTAGCGACGCCCACGTCCCGTGAAAAACAAAAGGAAAGTTGCGGGGATGAGGTGAGGCGAGCGTGCCGTCGGGGAAGCAGAGTGGACTACGATCTGCCCGTGGATGGAGGGGTGGGGGAAGAGGGGCTGCACTGAGCGTTCTGTCACTGTGGAACATGGAGAGTTTGGCTAAAACCTATAATAACATTTTACAAAGCACTTTTAAAAAAAAACAGATTTTTACATTTATTTGATATATTATTAAATGTTGACCTGGAATACGCAAACCTAAATAACATCATACCAAAGGGTTGCCATCAGTGTTGTTACTGGTTTGTTTTCACTGGCACCTGGGGGTGGTAATTTTCCGGGGTAATTCGTTCATGGGATGGTGGCATCTCAGGCAAGGCCCTCCTTTGTTGCCCATCCTAATTGCCCCTGAGAAGGTGGCGGTGGGTTAAAATGGGGATTCATTGGAAAAGAGTGTGCAAAGCACGGCCTTAGTCCTTTGATTCGTTTTTGGATGTACATAAACCAGCAAGGTCTTGCTCTGTTGCTCTCAGGGCCTTCATCCCATATTACATGCACTGACTGTACTGAATGCTGAAATACTGAGGTAACTCTGCTGGTTTTATACAAATGCACTGGACCGCAGTCTTGATGGTGATACGCAAAGGGAAAACCCACTGCGGTGACCAGGTGAGGCAGGGTTCAGTTACTTCCCGCTTTTCCCACTCCCTGGCCCACGAGATTTATTTGAAAGTCTGACTGCGCCAGATTCGACATGGGTAGTTAACCGCTTACATGCTGATTGCCAGGAACTCAGTCCGGTAGGCTTTTGTGAGTTTAAACACAAAAGGGGTCGGTTTTCGTTGTGCTAAAAACACACCCAAGTGAAGATGTAAAACAAAGATCCACCAAAGGTAGACGCACACCCCGATTCACGCGCACACAGACACACATTTGCGGGCACGCACACACACACACACACACACACACACACACACACACGTACACAGGCACATGCTTACACAGGCACAGGCATGCACACACACAGGCACAGGCACACGCACGCACACAGACCATCTTTGAAGTAATCGGGGACATTAGCAGGTACGGAATTCCACAGCTGGGTTGTCTTGGCATGCCCTATGTGCAACCCACACTGGAAGCTTCCAGAAACTTGACCAGCCTGCAAGATGCAGAGATGTCAGGTGACCTCTGGCAGCCATCTTAAGTCAGCGTCTTGTGTTTCAACAGCTGAGACTGTCTTTTTCAAAAAGTTCCACATGCGGGATAAAATTGAAACGTATTATTTGACATCGCTACAGCTCTGTCACAACACTTGAATTCAAATAATTGCACCCGTTTAAAACAGCCTAGATGCACTTGGGTTTCATTACGTATCATTAAAAAAGTGCTACAATTACATGAAACCCTGTCACAAAAAAATTTCAGACCTTCTTGCCTTCGGCCACTCTCAGCTCTGCAGAATGGAGTCATAGACTGATGACAGCACAGAAGGGGGCCATACAGCTCGTCATACCCATGTTGACTCTCTGCCAGAGCAATTTAGCTAGTTCCACTTCACCCCAGCCCTTCCCGCAGCACCCCCCCCCGCCCCATGTGTTCATCCAGTTCCCTTTTGAAAGCCACAATTGAATCTGTCCTCCACCACGCTCTGAAAGTGCGACTTCCACATCCTACCCTCACCATGTGAAAACATTGTCGTCAATCATCTTAAATCAGTTCCCCTCGCCTCTTGACCCTTGCCCCCCCCCCCCCCCCCCCCCCCCATCCAGTGGGAACAGTTTCTCCCTGTCGACTCTGTCCAGGCCCCATTCATGCTTTTGAGCACCCCTATCAAATCTCCTTCCCCTCTCCGAGGTGAACCACCTGCCGGCGTCTCCAGCTAACCCAGATAACGGAGGTCGCTCACCCCCGGAACCTTTCTTGTAAACCTGGAGGGGACGGTTTCGGTAGGCTCTGCCTGAAGAAGGAAGTTGCTGCAGAGCACCTTGTAGATGGCACACAGTGCTGCCGCTGTGCGGTGGCGCAGGGAGTCACCGTTTAAGGTGGTGGAGCATTTTTTAATTCTTTTGCGGGATGTGGTCCTCGCTGGCTGGGCCCAGCGTTTATTGCCCACCCCTAACTGCCCCTTGAGAAGGCGGTGGCGAGCCGCCTTCTTGAACCACTGCAGTCGAGGTGGTGTCGGTACACCCACAGCGCTGTTAGACCATAAGACCATAAGACATAGGAGCAGAAATTAGGCCAATCGGCCCATCGAGTCTGCTCCGTCATTCAATCATGGCTGATAGGTTTCTCAACCCCATTCTCCCGCCTTCTCCCCGTAACCTTTGATCCCCTTACCAATCAAGAACCTATCTATTTCCGTCTTAAATACACTCAATGACCTGGCCTCCTCAGCCTTCTGTGGCAATGAATTCCATAGATTCACCACTCTCTGACTAAAGAAGTTTCTCCTCATCTCTGTTCTAAAAGGTCTTCCCTTTACTCTGAGGCTGTGCCCTCGGGTCCTGGTCTCTCCTACTAATGGAAACATCTTCCCAATGTCCACTCTATCCAGGCCTTTCAGTATTCTGTAAGTTTCAATCAGATCCCCCCTCATCCTTCTAAACTCCATCCAATATAGACCCAGAGTCTTCAAACATTCCTCATATGTTAAGCCTTTTATTCCTGGGATCATTCTCGTGAACCTCCTCTGGACCCTCTCCAGGGCCGGCACATCCTTTGACCTAGCGACAGTGAAGGAACGGCCGATATATTTTCAAGTCAGGATGGTGAGTGGCTTCCAGGTGGTGGTGTTCTCATGTGTCTGCTGCCCTTGTCCTTCTAGATGGTAGCAGTCATGGGTTTGGAAGGTGCTGTCGAAGGAGCCTTGGTGAGTTCCTGCAGCGCATCTTGTAGATGGTACACACACTGCTGCCACTGTGGTAAGAGTTAAGGTTAGCTAGCTTCAGTCCGTCTTTCTGAAGATTAGAAGATTGGGGATTAATTTAAGGTGATGAGGAGTGAGTGTCTTTGGAATTCATCTGAGGAGCTTGTCAGCTCTGCTGCTAAAGTTAATTTAAAATCATTTAATACATGCAAGACCATGCAGAGTGACACAGGTGCTGATGATTAACTTTAATTTTTAGGGTCTCTTTTCTTCACAGCAATTTGGAATAATTAAATCCGCTATAATTAGGTGTCATTTGCGATGTAAATATATGCGCAAAGTACCATAAGTGCCTTCCCTCCATTCACTTATGCTAAATGCCCCTTTTTTAGCTGGGTGACTTTATCACACATTGGCCCGGACGTAAGACTGGGCCCCAGGCTCAGCGCCGGGCAGCCAGGACGTGCCTGAATCCAGAGGCATGAGGATCATTGTTCAGTGGTCGCCAGGGCCTCACCCGGATGTCGGGCATGAGCTCTCGGTGCTGGAGACACCCCCATAGGCCATTGGCTGCATTGGGGCTTGGGTAGGCCCCAGGAAGCGGGGCGGTTCAGACCAGGGCTTATTGGAGTTGGCACAATTGCGAGACTTGTTGGAGGGACGCCACTGCTGACTCAACTGGGCGTTTGATTTTAACGAGAACCATGTGTTTCAATCAGTTACCCCTGGGGGCCTTCGAAGAATCCTCCAATTCTGGCTCCTGCGGTACGCTCCGCTTTAATCACTCCACCATTGGCAGCCGGGCCTTCAGCGGTCTGGGGAGGGAGGCCCTAAGCTCTGGAATTCCCTCCCTAAACCTCTATGCTCCTTTTAAGACGCTCGTTAAAACCGACCTCTTTTGACTGACTCAGCTAATGGGTCACATGTCCGTAATACCTCCTCGTGTGGCTCGAGTTTTTGTTTGATTTGCTAATGCTGCTGTGAAAGACTACTGGATATTTTGTAACATTCAAGCCCCAAGTCCTGCCCTACTCATTGCAGACTAATTTCTCAGTGGGACCCAGTTCCCTAATTTGCGATCTCTCGCTCCGTGACTTTTTAAAGAAAGTCTTGCCTTTATGTAACACTTTCTTTGACCTCGGGACCCCCCAAAGTGCTTCACAGTCAATGAAGTACTTCTGAAGAGTAGGCACTGTTGTAATGGAGGAAGCACAGGAGCAAGCTTGCGCACAGCAAGCTCCCGCAAACAGGAATGTGACTGAACTGGACCAGCCATATAAATACTGTGTCCACAGAGCAGGTCAGAGGCTGGGAATCCTATGTTGAGTCACTCACCTCCTGACTCCCCAAAGCCTGTCCACCATCTACAAGGCACAAGTCAGGAGTGAGATGGAATACTCCCTACTTGCCTGGATGAGTGCAGCTCCCACAACACTCAAGAAGCTCGACACCGTCCAGGACAAAGCAGCCCCGCTTGATTGGCACCCCATCCACCACCTTCAACATTCACTCCCTCCACCACCGACGCACAGTAGCAGCAGTGTGTGTACCATCTACAAGATGCACTGCAGCAACTCACCAAGGCTCCTCAGGCAGCACCTTCCAAACCCACGACCGCTACCATCTAGAAGGACAAGGGCAGCAGGCACAGGGGAACACCACCACCTGGAAGTTCCCCTCCAAGTCACTTGCCATCCTGACTTGGAAATATATTGAAATGGGAGGCGACAGGAAGGTCTTGCAGACTGAGTGGAGGTGTTCCGCAATGTGGTCACTGTTCTGCGATTAGTCTCCCCAAGGTAGAGGAAAGTGCATTGGGAGCAGCGAATACGGTAGACTATATCGAAGGAGGTGCAAGTGAATCACTGCTTCACCTGGAAGGTGTGTTTGTGGCCTTGGACGGTGAGGAGGGAGGAGGCAAAGGGGAGAGTGACACACCTCCTGTGATTGCAAAGGAAGGTGCTGTGGGCATAGGTGTTGGGGGTGATGGAGGAGCGGACCGGAGTGTCGCTGGTTTTACACCTCCAAGAAATGTGTACTTTTCAATAAGATCGCCTCTGAACTCCAGAGACCGAGGGCAATTCCCTCTTCCCAGGGATTAATTGAGTGATCTCTCACTGCACTGCTCCAAGAACGGACCTTCTCCCTTTCCTGTGACCCCCGTGTACACATGTTTGACATGATTTAGCTTTTAAAATGAGGGCAAATTCCATTTTGCACTCCTCGAGTGTTAGCCCTTGTTGAAATCAACAACCTGCATGAGTTGTGTCAGTGATAATCAGTTTGAGACCGGGGTAAATTCCCACAAATTGATGGTTAGCGTGGGCACACAAAATCCCTTTGCACGCAGCTTTAATGTTGTTGCTAAACTATTTATTACAAATGAGTTAAAAATGATTGTAAAATATCATATCACAGGATTTTATGTGAATGCATTAACTGGGAGGCGGTGGAAGAAATTAAACCCCCTGGTGCTTTTTTAAAACATTCTAACTAATGGCAGCAGTGCAATTGAAATGAAATCCACCTCAATCTTTTTCCAAAGACAGACACAGGGCTATATTTTTTAAATTCATTTACAGGTTGTGGGCTTCGCTGGCTGGGCCCAGCATTTATTGCTCATCCCCAATTGCCCCTTGAGAAAGCAGAGAGGAGGAGGTCACCTCAACCTTGACCGAGCATGTCACTGTGGAGCCCTGGTTGAACTGGAGCCAGAGGGGAGACCTGACATCGGAAGGTGATCAAGGTGCAGCACCTTTCAAAGACGCCATCTCTACCACCCAGAAGGGCAACGGCAGAAGGTGTCCACTGTGGTGGCTGGCCAAACAGCACAGTCTCAGGGTACCACTGCTGGGGTTTCTCCAACAAGTCGCCTTTAGCAGCTCTGGTGATGACCTTTATATTTGTTCATGGGGTGTGCGTGTGTCGCTGGCTGGGCCCGGCATTTATTGCCCGTCCCTAATTGCCCCTTGAGAAGGTGGCGGTGAGCTGCCGCCTCAAACCGCCTGTGGTGTAGGTTATCGGGGAGGAGGCAGGAATGTGGGGTTGAGGTTACAATCAGATCTTATTGACCCCAGAGGTGAAACTGGGCCCCAAGGCCCCGAGCAACCAGCTAGGCCTCTAAGCCCTTGCCGAGGCGACAACTCGTTTGAGCAGAACGTCAAAGACAGGCCGACTCCCGCCGTTGTCCGTGGATCAAGCTCTGAGGGCTTTGGCCTGGGTGCTGTTTGTGTGTGTGTGTGTGTGTTTGTGTGTGTGTTTTCTTCCCCCACCCCCCCCCCCCCCCACCATCTTTGAAACGCTAATGAAGTTTAGACAGCGGCAAGGGATGGCCTGTCTCTGTGTCTCCATGGCGATCCCTGGTGGGCGGATTGGAGTCCGGGGGAAGAGCTCCCTTTTTCTCCTGCTGCCTTGCCTTCAGCTAAATCTCACATAGAATCTAAAGGTCAAAGACATCGGCAATCAAGTAAGATTAGCAGGGAGAGGGAAAAGTCGATTGCAAGGTTGTTTTAGCAAAGGGAAAGTGCTGACTCGGGGGGAAAACAAATGGGACTTTAAAAGAAACCAGGCAGGAACTTATTGCTGTAGATGTGAGTAAACACTGTCTGCGTCCAGTGGAGGAGATGGCAAATCGCACCCCACCCCCCCACCTTCCGGGGAGGTGGGGGGGTGGTGCTCTGCTTTAGTTTGGAGACAGAACTTAAGGGATATACTTGGTCTTTTGGATGTGGCACTAAACTGAGGCCCAGTCTGTCCACTTGTATTTTATTCATTCGTGTGGGCCGTCTCTGGGTAGGCCCAGTGTTTATTGCCCATCCCTAACTGCCCCTGGAGAAGGTTGGGGGGGGGGTGGCGGGGGGGGGTGAGCCGCCACAGTCCGTGCGGGTGTAGGTACACCCACCGTGCTGTTAGGGAGGGAGTTCCAGGGTTTTGATCCAGCGACAGTGAAGGGACGGCTGATGTATTTCCAAGTCGGGATGGATGGGGGAGGGTGACTCTCCGGCGCGGGTACCTGGCGACAACATTTTTAGGAAGGACCGAGGGAGTTCTCCCTGGCGCCCTGATCCCAATGTTTATCGTTAAATACTCAAAAACCGATTACCTCCTCCTTGCTGTTTGAGGAATCGAGCTTCCTTCCCTTTATTCGTTCACGGGATGTGGGCGTCGCTGGCGCGGGGCCCAGCATTGTGTTGCCCATCCCTAATTGCCCCTTGAACCGAGTGGCTCGCTCGGCCCATTTCAGAGGGGCAGTTAAGAGACAACCACGTCGCTGTGGGGCCTGGGTTCACAAGTAGGCCCAGACCGGGTAAGGACAGGAGAATTTCCCTCCCTAAAGGGGACGCTAGTGAACCAGATGGGGCTTTCTCGACAATCGATGGGAGTTGTCATGGCCACCGTCCCTGAGACTGGCTTTATAGTTCCATTTAACTTTGAGTGGAAACCTGGACCATGAAACATGCAGATAATTTTGAGCGAAGCTGCTAACTGCACCCAAAGCCAATAGCTCCAACCCAGGCCGTGTACGCAGATCAATTTAGACCATAAGACATAGGAGCAGAAATTAGGCCATTCGGCCCATCGTGTCTGCTCCGCCATTTAATTAAGTGAGTACGGAGGTCAGAGTTTTAAGTTCCAGCACCTTAAGCTACGGCCAAAATGGTGAGAAGACTCATGTACGCGAGCCACTCGCTCGCTTAGCTTTGATGTTCCTCTTTTACAAGCTACACCTCCTGCGTAGATAACTTATGGGCTCGAGAATTTGTGGCAGACGCATTTCCCATTCCCGGCTCTGTGGAGTGAAGCCCATGGAACCGCCCTCAACACCAGAACGAACAGGGACAAGGAGGAGGCCATTTAGCCCCTCAGGGCACCCCTCCCCCACCGCCCCCCCCCCCCACCCCACCTCCAGTCCCGTTGGAGAAGGGCAAACAGGGCCATGGCACTCAGTGACCGGCGGGTGATCCAGCTCGGCATGGAGCCGAAGCCAGAACGAGGAGCCTCGGTAGACTTCGCGCCAGGTGCGCTCCTGCAACACGGAGAAGAGGTCGAGAGAGACAAACGGGAAAAAACCTAGGCATCGTCGCTCTCCCCGTTATTTTAACCCAAGGCCTCGGACTTGCTGCCTGAACCTGCCTTTCACTCTCCACGAGTGAGAAACGTGCAGGGCTTCGGGGACTAGGACGGAAGGGCGGGGGGTGGGGGGTGGGGGACGGTAGGCGGGGGTGGGGGGTTGGGGGGGGTGGTGGGGTGAAGGGGGCGGACCGGATTTCGGGACGGAGAGCCAGCGGTGGGGTTGGGGGGGGGTGGGGTGGGGGGGGTGTTGGGGGGCGTTACAGCCAGGTGAAGCGCGGCCGTGAAGCAAAGCCGCCCCCGCGGCCTGGGAGTAGGCCCTCGGTGCAGCCTGAGGCCCTTAGGCCGGCTGCTCGTAAAAGGCCAACCTGCCTTCTCCGCCGGACCCGCCGCTAGCGGCGAGGCTGAGGGGGACCCTCCTGACGACGGTGTAATTAAAAAGCCCAGATAAATTGGAGCCAATTTTGAAGCAAATAACTGAGAATGTCGTCTGTGCACCCTGCAGTGGTTGCCATGGCAGCCGGCAGTTAAAATCCACTCGCAGCGAGCCTCGCCTCATTAAAGAGCTGGCATTGTGGGACGCCGGTGCTAAATCACTGTTGTATCCTGGTGGCCGGTGACTGTCAGAGAGCCACCCAACGGCTCTCGGCCTTATTTTGCCTCCGAGCTCTCTCTCGCTCCCTTTCTCTCTCGGACTCTCCTGTCCCCCCCGACGTCCTGTTTCCTTCATTTCTAAAAAAAGACCTTGCGTCTAGACGGTGCTTCCCGTGACCTCCGTCTGCCCCGGTGCGCTTCACGGTCATTGACAGCAGCCACTCTGCTCTGCAATGTCGGAAACGTGTGTGGCAGCCAATTTGCGCACAGCAAGCTCCCCAGAAACTGCAGGGCGATGATGACCAGATAACCTGCGGCCTGCCACATTGCTTGACGGATAACTATTGGCCCCGGGGACACTGGTAGAAGCCCCCACCCCCACCACCACCGCCCCTCCACCCCCTCCCCCGCACCCCCACACCCACCTCCATCGATGCTCCTCCGAAAGTAGACTTTTATAAAAGCAAAATACTGCGGACGCTGGAAACCTGAAACAAAACCAGAAAATGCTGGAAAAACTCAGCAGGTCCGGCAGCGTCTGTGGAGAGAGAAACAGAGTCAACGTTTCGAGTCCGTGTGACTCTTCTTCAGAGCTAAAGAGGAGTAGAAATGTGATGAAATTTATGATGTTTAAGGTGGGGGGGTTGGTGGGGTTGGAGCAGGTGAGGCTGGATAGAAGGCCAGCGATAGGTGCGGGTGGGGGCTAAAGAGGGACTGACAAAGATGTCATGGACGAAAAGACAAAGGGAGTGTTAATGGTAGTGGTAAGGGCTAAAGGAGGTGTTAATGGCGGCAAAGGTCAGAAAGCAGAATGTGACAATAGCAGAATAAGGGTCAGCACTCTGTGAAAGAACAACATGGAACAAGTAACAGACAGCCCTTGTGGGGTTAGGGTGGGAAGAGGAGGCAGCGGTGGGGGAAAAGGATAGAAAAAGGGATAAAAAAAGGGAATAAAACGATGACTGGATGAATAAAAATGAAAATAAATGGATAAAAAGTAAAGCATAAATGTAAATTTTTAAAAAGGGGATTTAAAAAGGGGGTGAAGATAGAGGAGAGAGTTCCTGGTCTGAAGTTGTTGAATTCAGTGTTAGGTCTGGAAGGCTGTAGGGTTTTTGATGTTCCCCTCATGTGGAAGAGGGTCCTCCATTTAATATGTCCCTGGCCCACCCCAAGTCAATCTGTTTCCCTCCCCCACGACCTCTCTCAATGGGATCACCCCCCTTGCGATCTCTACCTGGTGTGCTCTCTCTCCTTCTCCCCGCGATCTCTCTCCCCATAATTCCAGTCCCCTTGACCTCCCTGCCCGCAATCTCTCCCTGCGTGATCTCTCTGCTTCCACAGTCTCCCCCCACCTCCTCGATCTCCCTCACCACTCACCCTCTCCCCCCTCACCGTCACTCCCACCCCTCCAATTCCTGGTTACCCATTGAGCGTCAGGCGCTCCCGCCCACCAGCTAGCCCCTCCCACCGGCCCGCTGTCCACCAGTCAGGAACCTTGAGTATGAAAAGGTCCGGGTGAGAACCTTTAACTAGAGGACTGCTGCCTTTCCCCCAATTCTGGGTTTCTCTGTCACTGACGGTTAACGACAACTATGCCTTTGACATAATGAAGTCATCCCAAGGCACCTAATATTGTCAAACAAAATATGCTGTTGAGCCCCATGAGATATTAGGGCCAGATGGCTAAAAGCTGGTCAAAGAGGCTGGTTTTCAGGGCGTCTTAAAGGAGGAGAGAAGGAGGTGGAGAGTTGTAGGAAGGGACTTTCAGAGATTGAGGTCAAGGCAACTGAAGACACAGATACCAGGGATGGAGCCATTATAATTGGAAATGTACAACAGCATCTCCCAAACCCACGGCCACTACCACCTAGAAGGACAAGGGCAGCAGACCCATGGGGAACACCACCACCTGCAAGTTCCCCTCCAAGCCACTCACCATCCTGACTTGGAAATATATCGGCCGTTCCTTCACTACCGCCGGGTCAAAATCCTGGAACTCCCTCCCTAACAGCACTGCGGGTGTACCTACACCACACGGGACAAAATCCTGGAACTCCCTCCCTAACAGCACTGCGGGTGTACCTACACCACACGGGACAAAATCCTGGGACTCCCTCCCTAACAGCACTGCGGGTGTACCTACACCACACGGGACAAAATCCTGGTACTCCCTCCCTAACAGCACTGCGGGTGTACCTACACCACACGGGACAAAATCCTGGGACTCCCTCCCTAACAGCACTGCGGGTGTACCTACACCACAGGGACTGCAGCGGCTCAAGAAGGCGGCTCACCCACCACCTTCTCAAGGGGGCAATTAGGGATGGGCAATAAATGCTGGGCCTGGCCAGCTGGCATCCCTTGAATGAATAAAGGTTTTGAAAAAGGATAAATTAAAAAGGAAAGGCCTGAAATAGAGGAATGCAAATATCTCGGAGGTTTGTTGTGGGGGTTGCGGGGGTGGGGTGGGGGGGGGGGCGGGTCGGTGGTGGGGGTTTGAAGGGATAGGGAGGAGAGACGAGGCCAAAGAGGGATTTGGAAGGAAGGATGGGAACTTTGTAATTGAGACTTTGCTTGATAGGGGTGCCAGTGTTGGCCAGTGCTCACAGGCAGGACTGGGGAAGGGGACCTGCTGCGAGTTAGGACACAGGCAGCAGGACTTTGGATGACCTCAAGGTCACCGAGGGCAGAATGTGGGAAGGCCCGGCGTGCGGGGTGAGTCGAATGGTCGAGTTCTGGACGTAACGGAGGCACGGACGAGGGCTTCAGCAGCCGATGAGCTGAGGCGAGGCGCAGTCGAGGGGCGTTACGGAGGTGGAACCGGGCAGTCGTAGCGACAGCACGATTATGAGGCACAGGGGTTAGGGGTCGTGGGACTGGAGGAGATTGCGGAGGTGGGTGAGGGCCGAGGCCGTGGAGAGATTCGAGAACAAGGACAGGGAATTTGTAAATCGTTCCCCTTCTCTCCTTCCCATAAGTGTGGCGGCCACCATCAGCACAGCTGGTAAAAGACCCAAAGCAGAAACTAACATTGATTTTCCTTGTCTGGTAACCCTGAGTCCAGTCGTAGCTGAGGTCGGACAATTCGGCGCCAAGCAGGATCGTAGCTACAACCTCCCGTGTCCTTATGGCTCGGTATGAATCCGGAGAGTGAGGCTGCCATCTCCTTGAAGTGGATTCCTTCCCAGAGTGTTTCCTTTTTAGCGCACAGACCTGTTAATTTAACCTTTCTCACTCCATTTTCTCCCCATCTGCTTCTCATTTCCATATTAATTGACATTTTAGTTAACTGTGTTGTGTTGCACACAAATCGCTCGTTGGCATCTGGAATTTAATTTTACCTCTGTCTCAGCTTACCCACTGTGGAAGCCCTCACCCAGGCCCTTGTACCCTCCAGGCTCGATCATTCAAAAACTGCCAAGGCCCTAACTCACCCCAAGCCCCATTCACCCATTCTGCCACATGCTTACTCACCTCCATTAGCTTCCCATCCAGCAATGCATTGAATTTAAAACTCCCATCCTTGTTAGTAAATCCCACCACAGCCTCACCCCCTCTCTTCCTCTGTACCCTCCTCCAGCCCCTACATCCCTCCCTATGTCTGTAACCTCCTCCAGCCCCTACATCCCTCCCTATGTCTGTAACCTCCTCCAGCCCCAACACCCCTCCCTATCGCTGTAACCTCCTCCAGCCCCTACACCCCTCCCTATCTTTGTAACCTCCTCCAGCCCCTACACCCCTCCCTATCTCTGTAACCTCCTCCAGCCCCTACACCCCTCCCTATCTCTGTAACCTCCTCCAGCCCCAACACCCCTCCCTATCTCTGTAACCTCCTCCAGCCCCTACAACCCTCCCTATCTCTGTAACCTCCTCCAGCACCTACACCCCTCCCTATCTCTGTAACCTCCTCCCGCCCCTACACCCCTCCCTATCTCTGTAACCTCCTCCAGCACCTACACCCCTCCCTATCTCTGTAACCTCCTCCAGCCCCTACAACCCTCCCTATCTCTGTAACTTCCTCCCGCACCTACACCTCCTCCCTCCCTCTGTACCCTCCTCCAGCCCCTACACCCCTCCCTATCTGTAACCTCCTACAGCCCCTACATCCCTCCCTACCTCTGTAACCTCCTCCAGCCCCTACACCCCTCCCTATCTCTGTAACCTCCTCCAGCCCCAACACCCCTCCCTATTTCTGTAACCTCCTCCAGCCCCTACACCTCCTCCCTCCCTCTATACCCTCCTCCAGCCCCTACACCCCTCCCTATCTGTAACCTCGTCCAGCCCCTACATCCCTCCCTACCTCTGTAACCTCCTCCAGCCCCTACACCCCTCCCTATCTGTAACCTCCTCCAGCCCCTACAACCCTCCCTATCTCTGTAACCTCCTCCAGCCCCAACACCCCTCCCTATCTCTGTAACCTCCTCCAGCCCCTACAAACCTCCCTATCTCAGTAACCTCCTCAGCCCCTACAACCCTCCCTATCTCTGTAACCTCCTCCAGCCCCTACACCCCTCCCTATCTCTGTAACCTCCTACAGCCCCTACATCCCTGCCTATCTCTGTAACCTCCTCCAAACTCTACATCCCTCCCTATCTCTGTAACCTCCTCCAGCCCTTACAACTCCCCCTATCTCTGTAACCTCCTCCAGCCCCTACAACCCTCCCTATCTCTGTAACCTCCTCAGCCCCTACAACACTCCCTATCTCTGTAACCTCCTCCAGCCCCTACAACCCTCCCTATCTCTGTAACCTCCTCCAGCCCCTACACCCCTCCCTATCTCTGTAACCTCCTCCAGCCCCTACACCCCTCCCTATCTCTGTAACCTCCTCCAAACCCTGCAAACCTCTCTATATCTATAACCTCTTCCAGCCCCTGCAACCTTCTGAGATCTGGACACTTCAAACCCACCTCGCTGCCATTTTGTGGTCACTTGCGCATCCCCTGGTTTCAATTTATTCACCATCAGTGGCTGACCTTTCAACTTCCTGGTTAAGGGTTGCCAACCCTCCAGTACTGGCCTGGAGTCTCCAGGAATTGAAGATCAATCTCCAGGACACAGCTGTTGTGCAGCCCTGGAGAGAAATCATCCGGGCATTAAAAAAATATTGTTCTTTTTTGTCATTTTCTTTGACTATTTCTCTTCACCAGATATAAAAATATTGAAAATGAGGGCAAAAAGGCTGATTCTTGTTAGGCATAGGTTATCGGGGGGTTGGGGGGATGCGGGGGGAGTGGGGTAGACGGGAATGTGGAACTCGTAACACAAACAGACCAGCCATGATCTGATTGAATGGCACAGCAGGCTCGAAGGGCCGAATGGCCTAATCCAGATCTGACATCTTGTGTTCTAATGAATGTCCGGCTGACATTCAAGCACCGTCCAGTTGGGTCATGAGTCTTTCTGCTTTCCGATTGGCGTAGGAAGGCCGTACATCACAAGGATGGATGTGTTGGCCGACTAGTGGCTGGAGATTGGTGGGTTTGGGGTGGTGCAATTCATGTGATGAAACCTCCAGGAATGCATTTAATCACAGTTGGTGACTCTAGCCTGGGCCCTGAGCTCTGGAATTCCCTCCCAAACCTCTCCACCTCTCTCTCTCTCTCCTCCTTTAAGACACCCCTTAAAACTGACCTCTTTGACCGAGCTTTTGGGTCACCTGTCCCTAAATATCTCCTCACGTGGCTCAGGGTCAAATTTTAACTTTTAACCCCCTCTGTGAAGCGATATTTTACTTCATTACCGGTGCTACGTCGTTACAAATACTTGTTCCTGCTGTTTTCAGTGAGGATTCTGATGTCCTTATTATTAATGAACAACTTTTCAGCTATGGAACCCCACATTTCGCAGCGATTGTGGTTCTGAGGATTTGGTTGCTCTTTCTGGGGTCTGTGTGATCTGTTTGCAAACATCAGCAGTGTTGAGATTAAGAGCAGCAGGTGGCAGTAGATCAGTAAGAGGCCAGCATTTATTACCCATCCCTAATCGCCCCTTGAGAAGGTGGGGGTGAGCCACATTCTCGAATCGCTGCAGCCCCTGGGGTGTAGGTACACCCACCGTGCTGTTAGGGAGGGAGTCCCAGGATTGTGACCCAGTGACAGTGAAGGAACGGCCGATATGTTTTCAAGTCAGGATGGTGAGTGGCTTGGAGGGGAACTTGCAGGTGGTGGTGTTCCCATGTGTCTGCTGCCCTTGTCCTTCTAGATGGTAGTGGTCGTGGGTTTGGAAGGTGCTGTCGAAGGAGCCTTGGTGAGTTGCTGCAGTGCATCATGTAGATGGTACACACACTGCTGCTACTGTGCGTCGGTGGTGGAGGGGGTGAATGTTTGTGGATGAGGTGCCAATCAAGCAGGGCTGCTTTGTCCTGGACGGTGTCGAGCTTCTTGAGTGTTGTGGGAGCTGCACTCATCCAGGCAAGTGGGGAGTATTCCACCACACTCCTGACTTGTGCCTTGTAGATGGTGGACAGGCTTTGGGGAGCCAGGAGGTGAGGTAATCTCCGCTGAATTCCCAGCCTCTGACCTGCTCTTGTAGCCATAGTTTGTCAGGGGGACCAAACGAGGCCTGAGTTGACCTGTCCACCTTTGTCCCAGTTGCGGCCCTTCAGTGGCCAATTAGTGACCACTTAAGGGCCGTTTCCCACCCAGCTTCAGATCTCAGGCTGGTGGGGAGGCATTCAGGGGCAGGGGGGGAGGTGAATGCCCGGAAAGTGACTCTGCTCATACCTCTGGTGGAAAGGGAAGGGCCGGCCCCTCTATCAAAAGCCTCCTTTCAACATTAGACAACCCCCCCTTCCCCCACCCACCCACCCTCCACAAAGCCTGGCCCTTGCGAATGCTCCTTCCCCCCTACAGCCTCTCCAGCAATACCCGCACCCCACCTCTGCCCGCCCGTCACCACCCTCCCCACCAAGCCCCCACCACTGGGCTCATCCCCCCCACCCAACCTTGCACCGAGACCCCCACACCCACCTAACCCTGGACTCCCGGGACTTAAGACGCCGGAGACTGCTTGCAGTCCCAGTCCTGTCCACTGCAGCTTGCGGCGCTGCTGGGACTAGAGAGCTGCCGGCCAATCAGATCGGCTGCCAGCTCTCCTGAGGCGGGACTTCCTCCCGACTGAGGGGCAGCCTATAGCCAATGAATGCTCACTGGGGGCGTTAAATGGTCACAGGGCAGCCAGTATTGGAAGCGATGCGTTGGCCGTTGAATGCAGCAGTCCCCTACGCTCGTGGGCCAAGGTGGTCCGTGGACTCCCGGGCTGCGCTGTATTCGCTGCCGCTTCGAGGAGCCCGTGTTCCATGTTTGTTGTACATCGCACAGGGGCTGCAGACCCTCTTTCGGCCATCTGAAGGGGCTGCTCCTGAAGCCTTGGCTGCGCTCCCACCCCGTGATCCTGATCTTTGGCCTTTCGGAGTGGTGAAGGGGTGGCGGGGGGGGGGCGTTGTGCGTGTGCAGGGAGGGGGACCTCCACGTGAGGCCTACTCCTGGGCCTGGCCAAGATGGCCGTCAACAGGTCCAGGCAGAGGGCGATCGACAGGGGGTGGGGGGGTGCATCTGGCCCAACTGTCTGCCCCTTTTCCACTGTTATGCCTCCCCTTGAGAGGGAGGACACGGTGCCCACTGGTATGGTTGAGGCCTTCCGTGACCAGTGGGCACCGAAGGGGCTGGAGTACATGTCAGCTCCGGAAACAAGTTTAATCGAATTAGTTATAGTTACATTTCCTTAAAAAATGTTGTCTTTTGTTACACTGTCCCTTTAAGGGGCTATCACTTTAATTTAACTTGCTAATTTGTTAATTAGTATATTTTAGTTTAAGGTTAATTATAGAATCACAGAATCACACACAGTGCAGAAGAGGCCCTTCGGCCCATCGAGTCTGCACCGACACGTGAGAAACACCTGACCCACCTACCTAACCCCATTTACCAGCACTTGGCCCATCGCCTTGAATGTTCTGACGTGCCAAGTGCTCATCCAGGTACTTTTTAAAGGATGTGAGGCAACCCGCCTCCACCACCCTCCCAGGCAGCGCATTCCAGACCCTCACCACCCTCTGGGTAAAAAAGCTTCTCCTCACATCCCCCCTAAACCTCCTGCCCCTCACCTTGAACTTATGTCCCCTCGTGACTGACCCTTCAACAGCTGCTCCCTATCCACCCTGTCCATGCCCCTCATAATCTTGTACACCTCGATCAGGTCGCCCCTCAGTCTTCTCTGCTCCAACGAAAACAACCCAAGTCTATCCAAAGAGTACAAAGCTATTCTCATTCATGGTGACCATGACAACCATCATCGATTGTTGTAAAAAACCCCATCTGGTTCACTAATGTCCCCTTTAGGGAAGGAAATCTGCTGTCCTTACCCTGGTCTGGGCCTACACGTGACTCCAGACCCCACAACAATGTGGTTGACCCTTGATTGCCCTCAGCTCAAGACTCTCAGGGATTGGCATCAAATGCTGGCCTTACCAGCGATGCCCAGGCCCGGTGAAAAAAGAAAGTCTAGACAAGGCCATTGTAGGCGATGGATCTTGAGGAACAGTGGGAGAGCTACAGGAAAGGTGAAGAGATGTCTACAAGACTTGGGGTGCTCACTCCGCAGGTAGACGGAGTGATGGGAGATGAAGGTTTGAAGCACGCCAGGGCAGGGTGGGAGGGGGAGTGGGAATGGGGGTGGCAAATCGGTTTTCTGAGTGGAATGTTTGTCCCGAAGGGTGACAGCTGAGGGAAAAGGGCAGCCTCGGAGCAGGCTCTGGAGGTTTGTGGGAGTTCCCATCATTCCCGTAAGCGGGAGCCTGACTTTGGGCTGGTGCACCGACTCCCGAGTGCCAGAGTCAAGGACCCAACGCCATAGACCCTGGAGAGGGGAGGGCACAAGCCGGAACTCGCAATTCACATCACACCTGGAGCAAGGTGGGGTTGGCGGGAGCCTGGGATAGAAGGGGGTGCTGGGAAATGCTGGTCATGCCAAGGGAACACACTGCCGCTGCAGATGTAAAGAAGAACAGATTTAGGTTCTCAAGTGCCGTGGGCATTGTCGAAACTGTACCCCCCTTCGAGCGAGTGATGCTTATCCCATCTTCAGTTTTAGCCGTGGAGTTGGTGGAGAGGCACTGGTCACGCCCTTGAGCCCAGTCCTAACCAGGTTGTTGATGCAACTGGGTCATGAGTGTTGGCGCGACTGGGTATGGGAGGCCTGAGTGAGGGCAACGCGATTGATGGTGAGGGCAAGGCGCTCGGCTTGGTCCTCAGCGTGTCGTGAATAGTGTTATGAGATGGGCCCGCATGCTGTCCAGGTCCAGCCATGGACTGGCACAGGCTGTACCATTATTGGAAGAGTTGTAAAGCTTGACACGCACTGGAATGACCTGCAAACAGCTCCCGTGACAGAGAGGGAGCTCACCGGTGAACACTTGCAAGCTGTTAAGCCAAGAATGTTGGCCCGAGAAACTCCTACAGCAACGCCCTTCAGCTCTGATGATTGACATCCTGAAATCAGGCCACTTTTCTGCATGTCTTACACCAGAGTCTCGTTTACCCATCATCCCTCACAGGCCTACATTGGCTCCTGGTCTGGCAATGCCTCGATTTTAAAGTCCTTGCCCCTCGTGTTCAAATCCCTCCGAGGCTTCCCCCCTCCCTCCTCTCCTTCCCCCCATGAACCCCCATTTCTGTAACCTCCTCCAACCCTGCGACCCTCTGCTCTCCTCCAATGTCAGGCATTTGGGAACCCACAATTTTAATCACCCCACCATTGATGGATCTGCTTCCAGGCCCTCGGCCATAGGCCCTGCAAACCCCCTCCCCCCCCTAAATCTCTCCACCTCTCGACCCCTTCTCCATTAAGACGCTGCTTAATGTTCATACGAATTAGGTGCAAGAGTAAACCCTTTGGCCCCTCGAGCCTGCTCCACCGTTAAATGAGACCATGGCTGATCTGATTGCGGCCTCCACTCGGCAGTCCCGCCTACCCCCCGATAACCTTTGACCCCCTTAGTCAAGAATCTATCTCCCTCTGCACTAAAAATATTCAACGACCCAGCCTCCATTGCTCTCTGGGGAAGAGGACTCCACAGTGAGTCCCCCAGACTCACGACCCTTTGAAAGAAAAGGAATTCCCTCATCTCCGTCTTAAATGGGAGACCCTTATTTTTAAACTGTGTCCCTTAGTTCTGGTCTCTACCACAAGGCGAGACATCCTCTCCGCATCCGCCCTGTCTAGCTCCCTCAGGATCTCATCGAGCCATAGAGGTCTACAACACAGAAAAAGGCCCTTCGGCCCATCAAGTCTGTGCCGGTCAAACAAGTACTTAACTATTCTAATCCCATTTTCCAGCACTAGGCCCATATACGTTTCAATAAGATCACCTCTCATTCATTTAAACTCCAATGGACACGGGCCCAGCCTGTCCAGCCTTTCCCCACTGGATAACTCCCTCATCCCAGGAATCAGTCGAGTGAACCTTCTCTGAACTGGAATGACCTGCAAACAGCTCCCGTGACAGAGAGGGAGCTCACCGGTGAACACTTGCAAGCTGTTAAGCCAAGAATGTTGGCCCGAGAAATTCCTACAGCAACGCCCTTCAGCTCTGATGATTGACATCCTGAAATCAGGCCACTTTTCTGCGTGTCTTACACCAGAGTCTCGTTTACCCATCATCCCTCACAGGCCTACATTGGCTCCTGGTCTGGCAATGCTTCTAATGTATTTATTTCCTTTCTTAAATAAGGAGACCAGAACTGTACACAGTGCTCCAGATGTGGTCTCACCAATTGTAGGAAAAAACATCCCTACTTTTATATTCCATTCCCCCTTGCAATAAAGACAACCTTCCACTTGCCTTCCTCATCACTTGCTGCATCTGGATACTAACTTTTTGTGATTCATGTGCCAGGACGCCCAGATCCCTCTGTACCTCAAAGTTCCGCAACCTCCCTCCATTTAAATAACACGGTGTTTTTTTTCTATTTTTCCTGCCAAAGTGGACAAGTTCAGATTTTCCCACGTTACACTCCACCTCCCAAATATCTCCCAAATACCACTTGCTTACATCCTCTTCATGACTTACTTTCCGACCTATTGTTATGACTGCAGCCAATGTTATTTGTTGAGCAAGACAAATTCCAGAGGGAAACTTGCCTTTCTGATCATAACTTTTGTTTTGTACTTTGAAAACGAGGGGAGAACTACCGATCCCAGAAGCATAGTATCCCTGTAACACTTATAGGATTTTAAAATTAAAAGATTTATTGACAAAAAATAACGATTTAAACACATAAGAGTAAAATTACACAGTCGAAACAGCCTTATAAAACATTCCCCCAAAAAACCCATTTGGTCAGAACATACAAGCAAACTACTTAGCAGCAGCTCTCTTATTGACTTTTAACCATAAAAATCCAGTAATATTACCCAAGGCAAAAATTGCTGCTACTTTGATAAAGTATACCACATGATTTCTCATTCTCTTTTCCACTCTGCTGTGGAGATTCGAAGGAAGTTTAGAAACAGACTTGCTCCCTGAAAGCAAAGACTTTTCTGGCTTGAAACTGGCTGGCCGCTTCAAATTCACTACTACTCTCAGCACAGAGCTGGTCTCAGGTCATCTCCCCGGCACAGCCACCTCAACTTACCTAAACATCTTTCTTCAAATATCTTGTTTTTCTCCCCTTTCATTCTGGACTCCATTGTCCTATGCACCTCTTTGAACCCAACTTTTCCAAGATATAAAAATCTTTCATGTCTTCCTTTTGCCTCCAATTTTGGATCAAATAAAATTGAATAACCTTCCCTTATTCACTTATAAAACCTTTGTACGTTGTAGAAGTCCCTTAAATTCCCTTTGAAATTTAGCAGCTGAGAAGTCAAGTTCTTACCTATCACCTTAAGCAAATTTTAAAACCCAATTTATTTACTCTTAATTCCAATTTCACCATAGCCTCGCATTACAAATGCATGCATCTAGCACCTTTACCTTTCACCTCACAGTTCCCGCCCGCAGACTATTTGGCTTTACTAACCTTCCCCCCATTTAATTAATCGTGGATGCCATCATATTCCCAAAAATATTTTTAAAAAATACATCCACCTTGACAGTATCATCAGCAAACTTAGCAACTATACATTTGGTCCCTTCATCCAAGTCATGGAAATAAATTGTGAATAGTTGAGGCCCCAGCACTGATCCCTGTGGCACTCCACTCATTACAAATATGACCCATTTATGCCTACTCTCTGTATCCTATTAGCTAACCAATCCTCTATCCATCCCAATATGTTACCCCTACACCATGAGCTCTTATTTTGCATCGTAACCTCTGAACCCTACCTCTTTTACTGAGCTCTTGGTCTCCTGTCCTAATATCTCCTTACAGGGTTCAGTGACAGATCTCTGTCTGATAATGCTCCTGTGAAGCACCTCGGGGAGTGTTGTACGTTAACGGCGCTATACAAATGCAAGTTGCGTTGCCATGCCAACCTCCGGAGGGTTCTTCCTTAATTCGCTACTCACCCCAGGTTTTCTACTGGGGCTCCTTGTTAACATGTTCGGGTGAATAACTTAAAGCCTCACCAGTATCTCACAGAAACCCAACAGCTACACTCGCTCCCCTTGCAGACGCCAGTCACGTTAGTGAGGAGGCAGTGGCATTGTGGTATTGTCACTGGGCTGGTAATCCAGGGACCTGGAGTAATACTCCGGGTGACCCAGGTTCAAATCCCACCACGGCAGATGGTGGAATTTGAGCTCAATAAATCTCTGGAGTTAAAAGTCTAACGACGGCCATGAAACCCATTGTTGTAAAAGCCCATCTGGTTCACTCGTGTCTCCTTTGGAGAAGGAAATCTGGCCTGCACAGCAATGTGGTTGATGCTTTTAAACAAAAAAACAATGCCCTCTGAACAAGGGCGATTAGGGATGGGCAACAATGCTGGCCTAGCCAGTGATGCCCACATCCCATGAGCGAATTAAAAAAATTCCCAAATGCCTTTGACGACTCTTGACAATTGACATTTCTGCATGATTTCTAACACATTTCTGCTCAGATCAAATGCAGAAACAACACAGGGAATAGGCTGGGGGATGAATGACTGAAGAGTGGATTTGGTGTCAGAGGATATCACATTCAGGGGACAAGGCCAGAAATCTTGGAAATATTACAGCACATTCCACTAAGTGTTCAATTGATTTTAACAATTGTTCTCACACTTTAATCAAAATATGCACTTTGGCATCATCATAAAACAAGCTGGGCTGGAAAAATGAATTGATTTGGGAAGAAAACCTCTACTGTTTTATATTTCCAGTGGCGCGTCAGTTCAGAATAGCTCGCATGGTGACGTCTATGCATGATCACACGAGCAAGAAACACTTTATCAAAGCATCGCAAAGGAATAAAACCTTGACAGAAAAGCCACATCCCATCTGGTAGTGTATAAAATTATTGTTCTGTCTGCTGCTAACTGTCCCATTTCATTGGCACCCTGTCCACTGCGTCGAACAGTCACTCCCTCCACCACCGACGCACAGTGGCAGCAGTGTGTGTACCATCTACAAGATGCACTGCAGCAACTCACCAAGGCTCCTTCGACAGCACCTTCCAAACCCGCGACCTCTACCACCTAGAAGGACAAGGGCAGCAGACACATGGGAACACCACCGCCTGCAAGTTCCCCTCCAAGCCACTCACCATTGGAAATATATCGGCCGTTCCTTCACTGTCGCTGGGTCAAAATCCTGGAATTCCCTCCCTAACAGCACGGTGGGTGTACCTACACCACAGGGACTGCAGCGGTTCAAGAAGGCAGCTCACCCCCACCTTCTCAAGGGGTAATTAGGGATGGGCAATAAACCCTGGGCCCAGCCAGCGACACCCACATCCCATGAACGAGTAACAAAAAACAGGTAGGACTTCCCACACACTGACCAGGATCCAGAATTCAAGAACATACGAATTAGGAGCAGGATCAGGCCATTCAGCCTCTCGAATCTGCTTCCCCCAGTCAATAGGATAATGATTGATCTCCCACCTCAAGCCCAATTTCCTACTCGCTCCTTTGAATCCCGTAGTGTCTAAAAATCCCTCGACCTGTGCCTTGAACATACTCAATGACTGAGCATCCACAGCTCTCCGGGGTGGAGAATTCCAAAGATCCACGACCGTCCAAGTGAAGAAACATCTCCTCACCTCAATCCAAAATGGCAGACCTCTCTTTCTGAGTCTGTGACTGCACCACCCCCAACACCCGAGTTCTAGACTCTCCAGACAGGGGGTGGGAAAGGCCTCTCAGCATCCAATCTGGCAAGCCCTCTAAGCACCTTATACGTTTCAATGAGATCACCTCTTTAAACTGGGAGAGTATAGACGTTATTCTGCTCAATCTCTCCTTGAAGCATAGCCCTGCCGACCCATCTTCATGAAGCCAATAGTATATATTATACTGTCACGTTTCAGCCACTGATCTAACCCATTTGATTGATTAATTAATTAATTAGGTGCCTGCCACATTTTTCCTCCCAATATGTAAGGCTTTCTCTGTATTCAGTTGTCAGCAACTGTGGTTTAGCTCACTCTGGCGGGTTTAGCACTGGAGGGGACTTTGACCACGACCCCAGTGTAACTGGACAGATGCAAATCAAAGGATAGATTTTAACTTGGAGTATGGAATGGGGAGGTGGCGAGACGCAGGGTTGAGGTCTAGAAGCATTATCAGCTCTGTTGAGTTCGTGGCTATTTCGCCCCTTTAGTCAGATGTTGCCAACCCCCCCCCCCCCCCACTGCCATTCTTGAGGGTGCACTGGAGGCCAACGAAGGGAATGCCGCGTTGTCGGAATCGGTGTCTTCGGAAGAGGAAGGAGAAGGTTGAGGAGTGCCCGGAATGAAGTCTTTAAGATTATGAAAGCATTTTGACAGGGTAGACATAGGGGAAGATGTATCCATTTGAGTACCGCTGAAAGAAGAGACTTTTTTTGTTGAAACTTTTTGCCCTGCACTCATCAGGACAATTTGCAAGAATACCAATGAAAGGGAAGCAACAAATTTATACTGTATGAGAAGAGAGTACTGATTGATTGGCAAGTGAACTCTGATTGGTAGAAGCATTGCCATGGAGACTGCACCAGTTGATGGTGACTGACAGTTAACTGCTGAACATTGTTTGACATTTAAACCACGCAGCTTGACTCTGATTGGTCAAGGCATTGCCCTGAGAAATGAACCAGTGAATGGCTATTACTTATTTTGTTCGGCTGAAACAGGATCAATGTGTGTACATGTTCTTTCTGTCTGCAAAGAACAGGGCCCTGTGTACTAATATATGTAGCTTCCAGTATACGCAAATGTGCCACATTGTGAGCCCGACTGACAGTCTTAAATTGGTTGTCAGCTCAATTCGTAGCACACTGAGGATTATTTAGCAAATATTGTCCAATCACGGAGTCACACCTAATGTTGGACACTGTATTTTGAGTTTTGGAACGACAGGCTGATTGGGTAAGGATTGTATCTTGCCCTTTGCGAACAGCAGAAAGGGGTATAATCCACTTTGGGGTGTATGGCCTACATGCCTAGCATCACACTGGCACTGAAGTTCATACACCACATTACGCATTTGTGTGACAGGACCCTGCCTATCAATTGGAACAAGACTCGGGTCCATTTGCACAGCCTTCAACTACTTTAGGTGGGCACTCAGCCGCTCGCAGATTGCTGCAGATTAAGTTTGTCCATGGCAGAAAGCTGGGAAATTTGATTTTGACTGTGTGATGGCCATTGTTTCCTTGGGGAAACGGGGTTAAAATCCATACCCATGTTACCGTGAGGGGTTTATTACATTCCAGTGTTACAGTGAGGGGGTTATTACATCCCAGTGCTACAGTAAGGGATTTATTACATCCCAGTGTTACAGTGAGGGGTTTATTACATTCCAGTGTTACAGTGAAGGGTTTATTACATCCCAGTGCTACAGTAAGGGATTTATTACATCCCAGTGTTACAGTGAGGGGTTTATTACATTCCAGTGTTACAGTGAGGGGTTTATTACATCCCAGTGCTACAGTAAGGGATTTATTATATCCCAGTGTTACAGTGAGGGGTTTATTACATTCCAGTGTTACAGTGAGGGGGTTATTACATCCCAGTGCTACAGTAAGGGATTTATTACATCCCACTGTTACCGTGAGGGGTTTATTACATCACATTGTTACAGTGAGGGGTTTATTACATTGTAGTGTTACAGTGAGGGGTTTATTACATTGCAGTGTTACAGTGAGGGGTTTATTACATCACATTGTTACAGTAAGGGGTTTATTACATCCCAACATTACAGTGAGAGGTTTATTACATCGCAGTGTTACAGTGAGGGGTTTATTACTTCACATTGTTACAGTAAGGGGTTTATTACATCCCAACATTACAGTGAGGGGTTTATTACATCGCAGTGTTACACTGAGGGGTTTATTACATTTAGTGTTACAGTGAGAGATTTATTACATCCCAGCGTTACAGTGAGGGGTTTATTACATCGCAGTGTTACAGTGAGGGATTTATTACATCCCAATTTTACAGTGAGGGGTTTATTACATTTAGTGTTACAGTGAGAGGTTTATTACACCCCAGCATTACAGTGAGGGGTTTATTACATCGCAGTGTTACAGTGAATGATTTATTACATACCAGTGTTACAGTGAGGGGTTTCTTACATCACGTTGTTAAAGTGAGGGGTTTATTAAGTGAGGGGTTTATTACATCCCAGTGTTACAGTGAGGGATTTATTACATCCCAGTGTTACAGTGAGGGGTTTATTACATTGCAGTGTTAAAGTGAGGGGTTTATTACATCCCAGTGTTACAGCGAGGGATTTATTACATTCCAGTTTTACAGTGAGGGGTTTATCACATTTAGTGTTACAGTGAGGGGTTTATTACATCCCAGTGTTACAATGAGGGGTTTATTATATCCCAGTGTTACAATGAGGGGCTTATTGCATCCCAGTGTTACAGTGAGGGGCTTCTTACATTTAGTGTTACGGTGTGGGGTTTATTACATCCCAGTGTTACAGTGAGGGGTTTATTACATCCTAGTGTTACAGTAAGGAGTTTATTACATCGCAGTGTTACAGTGAGGGGTTTATCACTTCCCAGTGTTACAGTGATGGGTTTATTACATCACATTGCTAAAGTGAGGGGTTTATTACTTTTAGTGTTATAGTGAGGGGCTTATTACATTTAGTGTTACAGTGTGGGGTTTATTACATCCCAGTGTTACAGTAAGGGGTTTATTACATCCCAGTGTTACAGTGAGGGGCTTATTACATCCCAGTATTACAGTGGGGGTTTATTACATTTAGTGTAACAGTGAGGGGTTTATTACATCCTTAATGTTACAGTGATAGGTTTATTACATCACATTGTTAAATTGAGGGGTTTATTACTTTTAGTGTTACAGTGAAGGGCTTATTACATCCCAGTGTTACAGTGAGGGGTTTATTACATCCCAGTGTTACAGTGGGGGGTTTATTACATTTAGTGTTACAGTGAGGGGTTTATTACATTGCAGTGTTACAGTCAGGGATTTATTACATCCAAATGTTAGAGTGAGGGGTTTACTACATCACATTGTTACAGTGTGGGGTTTATTACACTGCAGTGTTACAGTCAGGGATTTATTACATCCAAATGTTACAGTGAGGGGTTTACTACATCACATTGTTACAGTGAGGGATTTATTACATCCAAGTGTTACAGTGAGGGGTTTATTACATCACGTTGTTACAATGAGGGGTTTATTACATCGCAGTGTTACAGTGAGGGATTTATTACATCACATTGTTACAGAGAGGGATTTATTACATCACATTGTTACAGTGAGGGGTTTATTACATCCCAGTATTACAGTGTGGGATGTATTACATCCCAGTGTTACAGTGATGGATTTATTACTTCACATCGTTACAGTGAGGGGTTTATTACATTGTAGTGTTACAGTGAGGGGTTTATTACATTGCAATGTTACAGTGAGGAGTTTAATACATCCTAGCCATCAACATCCTGGGGTTTACCATTGACCAGAAACTGAACTGGACCAGCCATAAACCTGGAACTCCCTCCATAACTGCACTGTGGGTGTACCTACACCACATGGACTGCAGACATTCAAGAAGACAGCTCACCACCACCTCCTCAAGGGCAATTAGGGATGGGCAATAAATACTGGTCTAGCCCACATTCTGTTAATGAATAAAAAGGAATTTAAGTACTGTATCTACAAGAGCAGGTCAGAGGTTAGGAACCCTGTGGCGAGTAACTCACCTCCTGACTCCCCAAAGCCTGTCCACCATCTACAAGGCACAAGTCAGGAGTGTGATGGAATACTCCCCACTTGCCTGGGTGAGTGCAGTTCCCACAACACTTAAGAAGCTCGACACCATACAGGACAAAGCAGCCCCGCTTGATCAGCACCCCATCCACAAACATTCACTCCCTCCACCACCGATGCACAGTGGCAGCAGTGTGTGTACCATCTACAAGATGCACTGCAGCAACTCACCAAGGCTTCTTCGACAGCACCTTCCAAACCCATGACCATTCCCACCTAGAAGGACAAGGGCAGCAGACACATGGGGAACACCACCACCTGCAAGTTCCCCTCCAAGTCACTCACCATCCTGACTTGGAAATATATCGGCCGTTCCTTCACTGTCGCTGGGTCAAAATACTGGAACTCCCTCCCTAACAGCACAGTGGGTGTACCTACACCACACGGACTGCAGCGGCTCAAGAAGGCAGCTCACCCCCACCTTCTCAAGGAGCAGTTAGGGATGGGCAATAAACGCAGGGCCCAGCCAGCGACACCCACATCCTGGGAATGAATAGAAAAAAATGCACCTATGGAACAATGGGCCGAATTTTGCCCTCGTTGGGTGGGCTCAGAGGGGGGTGAGCGGGAGCGTTCGGGAAGCTGACCGCCGCCTGCAATCTGGCTGCGGTCACACTGGTGGGCCAATGAAGCCCACCCCACCGTAAAATGCAGCTGGTGGTGTTGACGTAGAAGATGAGCCATGGTAGTGCAGGTGAGAAGGAACCAGAAAACAGCAGACTGGGTCCGCGGATGTAGAAAGCTGGCAGTGACTGAGGAAGCAAAGAGAGAGAGAGACAGACGGGGGAGTGGGGGAGGTCGGGGGTGGGGGGGGGGGCATGGAGGAATGTGCAGAAAAATGTAAGACAATTGTGTATTGCTGAAAAAAGTTGCACATTGTCGAAGAACGGTGTACACTCATTGTGCCTGTTTCAGCTAAACAAAAGGGGTGACAGCCATTCTCTGGTTCATTCCTCAGGATAATGCCTTGACTAATCGGAGTCAACCTGCCTGGTCTGAATGTAAACAAAGTGTGGCAGTTAACTGTCATTCAGCAGTTTACTGGTGCACTCTCCATGGCAACGTCTCCACCAATCGGAGTCCACTTGCCAACTAACCAGCACTCTCCTCTCATGAAGTATAAATTATTGTTCCCTTTACATTTGGTATTCCTGCCCATTGTCCTGAAGAGGGCAGGGAGTAAAAGTTCCACCAGCGTGTGTCCTTTTCCATCGATGCTCAAGCCCTGAGCAACAGAATGACAACGAGAAATGAGTGATTTGAAAACCACGGAGAAAGAGGGAAAAGGCTGATAGAATAAGAGAGAATAACACATCAGAATTAAAGCCGAATAAAAGGCTTGGGGTCGCCAAAGCTCTGGCGTATCACCCTGACTAATAATGTGAGTCATTTGATAACCACTGGGGTACATTCTTAGCCCTCCCCCCCACTGTTGTACAGCCCACTGTGTGGCACAAAGCATTTAAATCAAGAATCCTATGAGTTACTCCGATTTCAATATTTGCAAATTGAAGCAGGGCTTTTGATCCTAGGTGATGATTGCAGAATTTTTAATCAATCTTAATTGCTGCTCCCTTGGAATTCTAAATATAGTGTTAATATGCCATCTTTCACGAGATCATTCTTGATTATCAGCGAAAATTAGAACACCCTTGGCGAGAACGATCATTTATCGGTTATTAAGCCTCACCGGGTGTTACGGAATTACTTTACGTGTCGGGTTCCGATTCAGAAGATCACACATTGATGTAGGGGAATGCATGATATTAAACGATGGGGGAGGGCGAGGGTGGGGGCACGTTAGGGTCTGTCTCTCGGCCCCCTCCTGAGACCCTGCAGATACCTTCAGTGTGCTGTGAATGATCTGTCACGCTGTTTTCAGGAATGACAGGAAGTATGTAATCAGCCTCTTCATGGTGCTGAGGGACTGTGTGCCACAGAGAATGGTGCTGGGCGAGAGTGGTTTCATCATGGGGCAGTTATAGATGGGGCCGGAGTAAGATATTTGTACTTTCAGTGCAACAGGTGAATGCTGCGTTATGGAGGGAAAGTTATTGTGGGGGTTATGTTTAAGGGAGGATGTTACAATAAGCAGGGTATTAGAGAAAGTTACGGAGAGGGTGTGTTATAGAGAGAATGTTACAGTAAGGGGTGTCTTATAGAGAGAATGTTACAGTGAGGGGTGTGTTATAGAGAGAATGTGACAGTGAGGGGTGTGTTATGGAGGGAATGTTACAGTGAGGGATGTGTTATAGAGAGAATGTTACAGTGAGGGGTGTGTTATGGAGAGAATGTTACAGTGAGGGATGTGTTACAGAGAGAATGTTACAGTGAGGGGTGTGTTATTGAGAGAATGTTACTGTGAGGTGTGTGTTATTGGAGAGAATGTTACAGTGAGGAGTGCGTTATGGAGAGAATGTTACTGTGAGAGGTGTGTTATGGAGAGAATGTTACAGTGAGGGGTGTGTTACAGAGAGAATGTTACAGTGAGGGGTGTGTTATGGAGAGAATGTTACAGTGAGGGGTGTGTTACAGAGAGAATGTTACAGGGAGGGGTGTGTTATAGAGAGAAAATTACAGTGAGGTGTGTGTTATGGAGAGAATGTTACAGTGAGGGGTGTGTTATGGAGAGAATGTTACAGAGAGGTGTGTTATAGAGAATGTTACAGTGAGGTGTGTGTTAGCGAAAGTTACAGTGAGGGGTGTGTTATAGAGAGAATGTTACAGTGAGGGGTGTGTTATAGAGAGAAAATTACAGTGAGGTGTGTGTTATGGAGAGAATGTTACAGTGAGGGGTGTGTTATAGAGAGAATGTTACAGTGAGGTGTGTGTTATGGAGAGAATGTTACAGTGAGGTGTGTGTTGTGGAGAGAATGTTACTGTGAGGGGTGTGTTATAGAGAAAATGTTACAGTGAGCGGTGTGTTATGGAGAGAATGTTACAGTGAGGGGTGTGTTATGGAGAGAATGTTACTGTGAGAGGTGTGTTATAGAGAGAATGTTACAGTGAAGGGTGTGTTACAGAGAGAATGTTACTGTGAGGTGTGTGTTATAGAGAGAATGATACTGTCAGGTGTGTGTTGTGGAGAGAAGGTTACTGTGAGGGGTGTGTTATAGAGCGAATGTTACTGTGAGGGGTGTGTTATGGAGAGAATGTTACAGTGAGGGGTGTGTTATGGAGAGAATGTTACAGTGAGGGGTGTGTTATGGAGATAATGTTACTGTGAGGGGTGTGTTATGGAGAGAGTGTTACAGTGAGGGGTGTGTTATAGAGAAAATGTTACAGTGAGGGGTATGTTACAGAGAGAAAGTTATAGTGAGGGGTATGTTATAGAGAGAATATTACAGTGAGAGGTGTGTTATGGAGAGAATGTTACTGTGAGGGGTGTGTTATAGAGAGAATATTACAGTGAGGGGTGTGTTATAGAGAGAATGTTACAGTGAAGGGTGTGTTATAGAGAGGATGTTACTGTGAGAGGTGTGTTATAGAGAGAATGTTATAGTTAGGGTGTGTTATAAAGAGAATGTTACAGTGAGGGGTGCGTTATAGAGAGAAAGTTACAGTGAGGGGTGTGTTATAAAGAGAATGTTACAGTGAGGGGTGTGTTATAGAGGGAAAGCTACATTGAGTGGTGTGTTACGGAGAGAATGTTACAGTGAGGGGTGTGTTATAAAGAGAATGTTACAGTGAGGGGTGTGTTAGAGAATGTTACAGTGAGGGGTGTGTTATAGAGAGAAAGTTAAAGTGAGGGGTGTGTTATAAAGAGAATGGTACAGTGAGGGGTGTGTTATAGAGGGATAGCTACATTGAGTGTTGTGTTATGGAGAGAATGTTACAGTGAGGGGTGTGTTACGGAGAGAATGTTACAGTGAGGGGTGTGTTAGAGAATGTTACAGTGCGGGGTGTGTTACAGAGAGAATGCTACAGTGAGGGGTGTGTTAGAGAAAGTTACAGTGAGGGGTGTGTTAGAGAGAGAATGTTACAGTGAGGGGTGTGTTATAGATTGTTACAGTGAGGGGTGTGTTACAGAGAGAATATTACTGTGAGGGGTGTGTTATAGAGAGAAAGTTACAGTGAGGTGTGTGTTATAGAGAGAATGTTACAATGAGGGGTGTGTTATAGAGAGAATGTTACCTTGAGGCGTGTGTCATAGAGATACAGTTACTGTGAGGGGTGTGTTATAGAGAGAATGTTACTGTGAGGGCTGTGTTATAGAGAGAATGTTACTGTGAGGGGTGTGTTATAGAGAGAATGTTACAGTGAGGTGTATGTTACAGAGAGAATGTTACAGTGAGGGATGTGTTATAGAGAGAATGTTACAGTGAGGGGTGTGTTACAGAGAGAATGTTACAGTGAAGGATGTGTTATAGAGAGAATGTTAATGTGAGGGGTGTGTTATAGAGAGAATGTTACAGTTAGGGTGTGTTATAAAGAGAATGTTACAGTGATGGGTGTGTTATAGAGGGAAAGCTACATTGAGTGGTGTGTTATGGAGAGAATGTTACAGTGAGGGGTGTGTTGCGGAGAGAATGTTACAGTGAGGGGTGTGTTAGAGAATGTTACAGTGAGGGGTGCGTTACAGAGAGAATGTTACAGTGAGAGGTGTGTTAGAGAAAGTTACAGTGAGCGGTGTGTTATAGAGAGAATGTTACAGTGAGGGGTGTGTTAGAGAGAGATGTTACAGTGATGGGTGTGTTAGAGAATGTTACAGTGAGGGGTGTGTTACAGGGAGAATGTTACTGTGAGGGGTGTGTTATAGAGAGAAAGTTACAGTGAGGTGTGTGTTACAAAGAGAATGATACAGTATTGGGTGTGTTAGAGAGAGAATATTACAGTGAGGGGTGTGTTAGAGAGAGAATGTTACAGTGAGGGGTGTGTTACAGAGAGAATGTTACAGTGAGGGGTGTGTTATAGAGAGAATGTTAGTGAGGGGTGTGTTATAAAGAGAATGGTACAGTGAGGGGTGTGTTATAGAGGGATAGCTACATTGAGTGTTGTGTTATGGAGAGAATGTTACAGTGAGGGGTGTGTTACGGAGAGAATGTTACAGTGAAGGGTGTGTTAGAGAATGTTACAGTGAGGGGTGTGTTAGAGAGAGAATGTTACAGTGAGGGGTGTGTTAGAGAGAGAATGTTACAGTGAGGGGTGTGTTATAGATTGTTACAGTGAGGGGTGTGTTAGAGAAAGTTACAGTGAGGGGTGTGTTAGAGACAGAATGTTACAGTGAGGGGTGTGTTACAGAGAGAATATTACTGTGAGGGGTGTGTTATAGAGAGAAAGTTACAGTGAGGTGTGTGTTATAGAGAGAATGTTACAGTGAGGGATGTGTTATAGAGAGAATGTTACCTTGAGGGGTGTGTTATAGAGATATAGTTACTGTGAGGGGTGTGTTATAGAGAGAATGTTACTGTGAGGGCTGTGTTATAGAGAGAATGTTACAGTGAGGGGTGTGTTATAGAGAGAATGTTACAGTGAGGTGTGTGTTAAAGAGAGAATGTTACAGTGAGGGATGTGTTATAGAGAGAATGTTACCTTGAGGGGTGTGTTATAGAGATATAGTTACTGTGAGGGGTGTGTTATAGAGAGAATGTTACTGTGAGGGCTGTGTTATAGAGAGAATGTTACTGTGAGGGGTGTGTTATAGAGAGAATGTTACAGTGAGGTGTATGTTACAGAGAGAATGTTACAGTGAGGGATGTGCTTTAGAGAGAATGTTATTGTGAGGGGTGTGTTATGGAGAGAATGTTACAGTGAGGGGCGTGTTACAGAGAGAATGTTACAGGGAGGGGTGTGTTATAGAGAGAATGTTACTGTGAGGGCTGTGTTACAGAGAGAATGTTACAGTGAGGGGTGTGTTACAGAGAGAATGTTACAGGGAGGGGTGTGTTATAGAGAGAATGTTACTGTGAGGGGTGTGTTATGGAGAGAATGTTACGGTGAGGGGTGCCTTATGGAGAGAATGTTACAGTGAGAGGTGTGTTATAGAGAGAATGTTACAGTGAGGGGTGTGTTATGGAGAGTGTTACAGAGAGGTGTGTTATAGAGAATGTTACAGTGAGGTGTGTGTTAGCGAAAGTTACAGTGAGGGGTGTGTTATAGAGAGAATGTTACAGTGAGGGGTGTGTTATAGAGAGAAAATTACAGTGAGGTGTGTGTTATGGAGAGAATGTTACAGTGAGGGGTGTGTTATAGAGAGAATGTTACAGTGAGGTGTGTGTTATGGAGAGAATGTTACAGTGAGGTGTGTGTTGTGGAGAGAATGTTACTGTGAGGGGTGTGTTATAGAGAAAATGTTACAGTGAGCGGTGTGTTATGGAGAGAATGTTACAGTGAGGGGTGTGTTATGGAGAGAATGTTACTGTGAGAGGTGTGTTATAGAGAGAATGTTACAGTGAAGGGTGTGTTACAGAGAGAATGTTACTGTGAGGTGTGTGTTATAGAGAGAATGATACTGTCAGGTGTGTGTTGTGGAGAGAAGGTTACTGTGAGGGGTGTGTTATAGAGCGAATGTTACTGTGAGGGGTGTGTTATGGAGAGAATGTTACAGTGAGGGGTGTGTAATGGAGATAATGTTACTGTGAGGGGTGTGTTATGGAGAGAATGTTACAGTGAGGGGTGTGTTATAGAGAAAATGTTACAGTGAGGGGTATGTTACAGAGAGAAAGTTATAGTGAGGGGTATGTTATAGAGAGAATATTACAGTGAGAGGTGTGTTATGGAGAGAATGTTACTGTGAAGGGTGTGTTATAGAGAGGATGTTACTGTGAGAGGTGTGTTATAGAGAGAATGTTATAGTTAGGGTGTGTTATAAAGAGAATGTTACAGTGAGGGGTGTGTTATAGAGGGAAAGCTACATTGAGTGGTGTGTTACGGAGAGAATGTTACAGTGAGGGGTGTGTTACAGAGAGAATGTTACAGTGAGGGGTGTGTTAGAGAATGTTACAGTGAGGGGTGTGTTATAGAGGGATAGCTACATTGAGTGTTGTGTTACGGAGAGAATGTTACAGTGAGGGGTGTGTTACGGAGAGAATGTTACAGTGAGGGGTGTGTTAGAGAATGTTACAGTGCGGGGTGTGTTACAGAGAGAATGCTACAGTGAGGGGTGTGTTAGAGAAAGTTACAGTGAGGGGTGTGTTAGAGAGAATGTTACAGTGAGGGGTGTGTTATAGATTGTTACAGTGAGGGGTGTGTTACAGAGAGAATATTACTGTGAGGGGTGTGTTATAGAGAGAATGTTACAGTGAGGTGTGTGTTATAGAGAGAATGTTACAATGAGGGGTGTGTTATAGAGAGAATGTTACCTTGAGGGGTGTGTTATAGAGATACAGTTACTGTGAGGGGTGTGTTATAGAGAGAATGTTACTGTGAGGGCTGTGTTATAGAGAGAATGTTACTGTGAGGGGTGTGTTATAGAGAGAAAGTTACAGTGAGGTGTGTGTTATAGAGAGAATGTTACAATGAAGGGTGTGTTATAGAGAGAATGTTACCTTGAGGGGTGTGTCATAGAGATACAGTTACTGTGAGGGGTGTGTTATAGAGAGAATGTTACTGTGAGGGCTGTGTTATAGAGAGAATGTTACTGTGAGGGGTGTGTTATAGAGAGAATGTTACAGTGAGGTGTATGTTACAGAGAGAATGTTACAGTGAGGGATGTGTTATAGAGAGAATGTTACTGTGAGGGGTGTGTTATAGAGAGAATGTTACAGTGAAGGATGTGTTATAGAGAGAATGTTACTGTGAGGGGTGTGTTATAGAGAGAATGTTACAGTGATGGGTGTGTTATAGAGAGAATGTTAATGTGAGGGGTGTGTTATAGAGAGAATGTTACAGTTAGGGTGTGTTATAAAGAGAATGTTACAGTGAGGGGTGTGTTATAGAGAGAAAGTTACAGTGAGGGGTGTGTTATAAAGAGAATGTTACAGTGATGGGTGTGTTATAGAGGGAAAGCTACATTGAGTGGTGTGTTGTGGAGAGAATGTTACAGTGAGGGGTGTGTTGCGGAGAGAATGTTACAGTGAGGGGTGTGTTAGAGAATGTGACAGTGAGGGGTGCGTTACAGAGAGAATGTTACTGTGAGAGGTGTGTTAGAGAAAGTTACAGTGAGCGGTGTGTTATAGAGAGAATGTTACAGTGAGGGGTGTGTTACAGAGAGAATGTTACAGGGAGGGGTGTGTTATAGAGAGAATGTTACTGTGAGGGGTGTGTTATGGAGAGAATGTTACGGTGAGGGGTGCCTTATGGAGAGAATGTTACAGTGAGAGGTGTGTTATAGAGAGAATGTTACAGTGAGGGGTGTGTTATGGAGAGTGTTACAGAGAGGTGTGTTATAGAGAATGTTACAGTGAGGTGTGTGTTAGCGAAAGTTACAGTGAGGGGTGTGTTATAGAGAGAATGTTACAGTGAGGGGTGTGTTATAGAGAGAAAATTACAGTGAGGTGTGTGTTATGGAGAGAATGTTACAGTGAGGGGTGTGTTATAGAGAGAATGTTACAGTGAGGTGTGTGTTATGGAGAGAATGTTACAGTGAGGTGTGTGTTGTGGAGAGAATGTTACTGTGAGGGGTGTGTTATAGAGAAAATGTTACAGTGAGCGGTGTGTTATGGAGAGAATGTTACAGTGAGGGGTGTGTTATGGAGAGAATGTTACTGTGAGAGGTGTGTTATAGAGAGAATGTTACAGTGAAGGGTGTGTTACAGAGAGAATGTTACTGTGAGGTGTGTGTTATAGAGAGAATGATACTGTCAGGTGTGTGTTGTGGAGAGAAGGTTACTGTGAGGGGTGTGTTATAGAGCGAATGTTACTGTGAGGGGTGTGTTATGGAGAGAATGTTACAGTGAGGGGTGTGTAATGGAGATAATGTTACTGTGAGGGGTGTGTTATGGAGAGAATGTTACAGTGAGGGGTGTGTTATAGAGAAAATGTTACAGTGAGGGGTATGTTACAGAGAGAAAGTTATAGTGAGGGGTATGTTATAGAGAGAATATTACAGTGAGAGGTGTGTTATGGAGAGAATGTTACTGTGAAGGGTGTGTTATAGAGAGGATGTTACTGTGAGAGGTGTGTTATAGAGAGAATGTTATAGTTAGGGTGTGTTATAAAGAGAAAGTTACAGTGAGGGGTGTGTTATAAAGAGAATGTTACAGTGAGGGGTGTGTTATAGAGGGAAAGCTACATTGAGTGGTGTGTTACGGAGAGAATGTTACAGTGAGGGGTGTGTTACAGAGAGAATGTTACAGTGAGGGGTGTGTTAGAGAATGTTACAGTGAGGGGTGTGTTATAGAGGGATAGCTACATTGAGTGTTGTGTTACGGAGAGAATGTTACAGTGAGGGGTGTGTTACGGAGAGAATGTTACAGTGAGGGGTGTGTTAGAGAATGTTACAGTGCGGGGTGTGTTACAGAGAGAATGCTACAGTGAGGGGTGTGTTAGAGAAAGTTACAGTGAGGGGTGTGTTAGAGAGAATGTTACAGTGAGGGGTGTGTTATAGATTGTTACAGTGAGGGGTGTGTTACAGAGAGAATATTACTGTGAGGGGTGTGTTATAGAGAGAATGTTACAGTGAGGTGTGTGTTATAGAGAGAATGTTACAATGAGGGGTGTGTTATAGAGAGAATGTTACCTTGAGGGGTGTGTTATAGAGATACAGTTACTGTGAGGGGTGTGTTATAGAGAGAATGTTACTGTGAGGGCTGTGTTATAGAGAGAATGTTACTGTGAGGGGTGTGTTATAGAGAGAAAGTTACAGTGAGGTGTGTGTTATAGAGAGAATGTTACAATGAAGGGTGTGTTATAGAGAGAATGTTACCTTGAGGGGTGTGTCATAGAGATACAGTTACTGTGAGGGGTGTGTTATAGAGAGAATGTTACTGTGAGGGCTGTGTTATAGAGAGAATGTTACTGTGAGGGGTGTGTTATAGAGAGAATGTTACAGTGAGGTGTATGTTACAGAGAGAATGTTACAGTGAGGGATGTGTTATAGAGAGAATGTTACTGTGAGGGGTGTGTTATAGAGAGAATGTTACAGTGAAGGATGTGTTATAGAGAGAATGTTACTGTGAGGGGTGTGTTATAGAGAGAATGTTACAGTGATGGGTGTGTTATAGAGAGAATGTTAATGTGAGGGGTGTGTTATAGAGAGAATGTTACAGTTAGGGTGTGTTATAAAGAGAATGTTACAGTGAGGGGTGTGTTATAGAGAGAAAGTTACAGTGAGGGGTGTGTTATAAAGAGAATGTTACAGTGATGGGTGTGTTATAGAGGGAAAGCTACATTGAGTGGTGTGTTGTGGAGAGAATGTTACAGTGAGGGGTGTGTTGCGGAGAGAATGTTACAGTGAGGGGTGTGTTAGAGAATGTGACAGTGAGGGGTGCGTTACAGAGAGAATGTTACTGTGAGAGGTGTGTTAGAGAAAGTTACAGTGAGCGGTGTGTTATAGAGAGAATGTTACAGTGAGGGGTGTGTTAGAGAGAGATGTTACAGTGATGGGTGTGTTAGAGAATGTTACAGTGAGGGGTGTGTTACAGGGAGAATGTTACTGTGAGGGGTGTGTTATAGAGAGAAAGTTACAGTGAGGTGTGTGTTACAAAGAGAATGATACAGTATTGGGTGTGTTAGAGAGAGAATATTACAGTGAGGGGTGTGTTAGAGAGAGAATGTTACAGTGAGGGGTGTGTTAGAGAGAGAATGTTACAGTGAGGGGTGTGTTATAGAGAGAATGTTAGTGAGGGGTGTGTTAGAGAGAGAATGTTACAGTGAGGGGTGTGTTATAGAGAGAATGTTAGTGAGGGGTGTGTTAGAGAGAGAATGTTACAGTGAGGGGTGTGTTAGAGAGAGAATGTTACAGTGAGGGGTGTGTTATAGAGAGAATGTTAGTGAGGGGTGTGTTATAGAGAGAAAGTTACAGTGAGGGGTGTGTTATAAAGAGAATGGTACAGTGAGGGGTGTGTTATAGAGGGATAGCTACATTGAGTGTTGTGTTATGGAGAGAATGTTACAGTGAGGGGTGTGTTACGGAGAGAATGTTACAGTGAGGGGTGTGTTAGAGAATGTTACAGTGAGGGGTGTGTTAGAGAGAGAATGTTACAGTGAGGGGTGTGTTATAGATTGTTACAGTGAGGGGTGTGTTAGAGAAAGTTACAGTGAGGGGTGTGTTAGAGAGAGAATGTTACAGTGAGGGGTGTGTTATAGATTGTTACAGTGAGGGGTGTGTTACAGAGAGAATATTACTGTGAGGGGTGTGTTATAGAGAGAATGTTACAGTGAGGTGTGTGTTATAGAGAGAATGTTACAATGAGGGGTGTGTTATAGAGAGAATGTTACCTTGAGGGGTGTGTTATAGAGATATAGTTACTGTGAGGGGTGTGTTATAGAGAGAATGTTACTGTGAGGGCTGTGTTATAGAGAGAATGTTACTGTGAAGGGTGTGTTAGAGAGAGAATGTTACAGTGAGGGGTGTGTTATAGAGAGAATGTTACAGTGAAGGATGTGTTATAGAGAGAACGTTAATGTGAGGGGTGTGTTATAGAGAGAATGTTACAGTTAGGGTGTGTTATAAAGAGAATGTTACAGTGAGGGGTGTGTTATAGAGAGAAAGTTACAGTGAGGGATGTGTTATAAAGAGAATGTTACAGTGAGGGGTGTGTTATAGAGGGAAAGCTACATTGAGTGGTGTGTTATGGAGAGAATGTTACAGTGAGGGGTGTGTTACGGAGAGAATGTTACAGTGAGGGGTGTGTTAGAGAATGTTACAGTGAGGGGTGCGTTACAGAGAGAATGTTACAGTGAGAGGTGTGTTAGAGAAAGTTACAGTGAGCGGTGTGTTATAGAGAGAATGTTACAGTGAAGGGTGTGTTAGAGAGAGATGTTACAGTGATGGGTGTGTTAGAGAATGTTACAGTGAGGGGTGTGTTACAGAGAGAATGTTACTGTGAGGGGTGTGTTATAGAGAGAAAGTTACAGTGAGGTGTGTGTTACAAAGAGAATGATACAGTATTGGGTGTGTTAGAGAGAGAATATTACAGTGAGGGGTGTGTTAGAGAGAGAATGTTACAGTGAGGGGTGTGTTAGAGAGAGAATATTACAGTGAGGGGTGTGTTAGAGAGAGAATGTTACAGTGAGGGGTGTCATACAGAGATAATGTTACAGTGAGGGGTGTGTTATAGAGAGAATGTTAGTGAGGGGTGTGTTACAGAGAGAATGTTACAGTGAGGGGTGTGTTAGAGAGAGAATGTTACAGTGAGGGGTGTGTTATAGAGAGAATGTTAGTGAGGGGTGTGTTACAGAGAGAATGTTCCTGTGAGGGGTGTGTTATAGAGAGAATGTTAGTGAGGGGTGTGTTACTGAGAGAATGTTACAGTGAGGGGTGTGTTAGAGAGAGAATGTTACAGTGAGGGGTGTGTTATAGAGAGAATGTTCCTGTGAGGGGTGTGTTAGAGAGAGAATGTTCCTGTGAGGGGTGTGTTAGAGAGAGAATGTTACAGAGAGGTGTGTGTTAGAGAGACAATGTTACTGTCAGGGGCCTGTTATAGAGAGAATTTACAGTGAGGGGTGTGTTACAGAGAGAATTTACAGTGAGGGGTGTGTTACAGAGAGAATGTTACAGTGAGGGGTGTGTTAGAGAGAGAATGTTACAGAGAGGTGTGTGTTAGAGAGACAATGTTACTGTCAGGGGCCTGTTATAGAGAGAATGTTACTGTGAGGGTTGTGTTAGAGAGAGAATGTTACTGTGAGGGTTCTGTTAGAGAGAGAATGTTACTGTGAGGGTTGTGTTAGAGAGAGAATGTTACAGTGAGGGGTGTGTTGCAGAGAGAATGTTACAGTGAGGGGTGTGTTAGAGAATGTTACAGTGAGGGGTGTGTTATAGAGAGAATGTTACAGTGAGGGGTGTGTTACAGAGAGAATGTTACAGTGAGGGGTGTGTTACAGAGAGAATGTTACAGTGAGGGGTGTGTTATAGAGAGAATGTTACAGTGAGGGGTGTGTTACAGAGAGAATGTTACAGTGAGGGGTGTGTTACAGAGAGAATGTTACAGTGAGGGGTGTGTTACAGAGAGAATGTTACAGTGAGGGGTGTGTTACAGAGAGAATGTTAGAGTGAGGGGTGTGTTATAGAGAGAATGTTACAGTGAGGGGTGTGTTACAGAGAGAATGTTACAGTGAGGGGTGTGTTACAGAGAGAATGTTGCTGTGAGGGGTGTGTTATGGAGAGAATGTTACAGTGAGGGGTCTGTTACAGAGAGAATGTTACAGTGAGGGGTGTGTTCGAGAATGTTACAGTGAGGGGTGTGTTAGAGAAAGAATGTTACAGTGAGGGGCGTGTTAGAGAATGTTACAGTGAGGGGTGTGTTACAGAGAGAATGTTACTGTGAGGGGTGTGTTATAGAGAGAATGTTACAGTGAGGTGTGTGTTACAGAGAGAATGTTGCTGTGAGGGGTGTGTTATGGAGAGAATGTTACAGTGAGGGGCGTGTTACAGAGAGAATGTTACAGTGAGGGGTGTGTTAGAGAGAGAATGTCACAGTGAGGGGTGTGTTAGAGAATGTTACAGTGAGGGGTGTGTTAGAGAATGTTACAGTGAGGGGTGTGTTACAGAGAGAATGTTACAGAGAGGGGTGTGTTACAGAGAGAATGTTACAGTGCGGGGTGTGTTACAGAGAGAATGTTACAGTGAGGGCTGTGTTACAGAGAGAATGTTACAGTGAGGGGTGTGTTAGAGAGAGAATGTCACAGTGAGGGGTGTGTTAGAGAATGTTACAGTGAGGGGTGTGTTAGAGAATGTTACAGTGAGGGGTGTATTACAGAGAGAATGTTACCGTGAGGGGTGTGTTAGAGAATGGTAGTGAGGGGTGTGTTACAGAGAGAATGTTACTGTGAGGGTTGTGTTACAGAGAGAATGTTACAGTGAGGGCTGTGTTACAGAGAGAATGTTACAGTGAGGGGTGTGTTACAGAGAGAATGTTACAGTGAGGGGTGCGTTACAGAGAGAATGTTACTGTGAGCGGTGTGTTATAGAGTGAATGTTACTGTGAGGGGTGTGTTATGGAGAGAATGTTACCGTGAGGGGTGTGTTAGAGAATGTTACAGAGAGGGGTGTGTCACGGAGAGAATATTACCGTGAGGGGTGTGTTAGAGAATGTTACAGTGAGGGGTGTGTTACAGAGAGAATGTTACTGTGAAGAGTGTGTTATAGAGGGAATATTTTTGTGAGTGATGTCTTATAAAGAGAATTTTACAGTGAGGGGTGTGTTATAGAGTTAATGTTACAGTGAGGGGTGTGTTATAGAGAGGATGTTACAGTGAGGGGTGTGTTATGGAGAGAATGTTAGAGTGAGGTGTGTGCTATAGAGAGAATGTTACTGTGAGGTGTGTGTTATTGGAGAGAATGTTACAGTGAGGGGTGCGTTATGGGGAGAATGTTACTGTGAGAGGTGTGTTATGGAGAGAATGTTACAGTGAGGGGTGTGATACAGAGAGAATGTTACAGTGAGGGGTGTGTTACAGAGAGAATGTTACCGTGAGGGGCCTGTTATAGAGAGAATGTTGCAGTGAGGTGTGCGTTAGAGAATGTTACAGTGAGGTGTGTGTTACAGAGAGAATGTTCCAGTGAGGGGTGTGTTAGAGAATGTTACAGTGAGGGGTGTGTTATAGAGAGAATGTTACAGTGATGGGTGTGTTACAGAGAGAATGTTACAGTGAGGGGTGTGTTACAGAGAGAATGTTACAGTGAGGGGTATGTTAGAGAATGTTACAGTGAGGGTTGTGTTACAGAGAGAATGTTACCCTGAGGGGTGTGTTAGAGAAAGAATGTGACAGTGAGGGGCGTGTTAGAGAATGGTAGTGAGGTGTGTGTTACAGAGAGAATGTTACTATGAGGGTTGTGTTAGAGAGAGAATGTTACAGTGAGGGGTGTGTTAGAGAATGTTACAGTGAGGGGTGTGTTAGAGAATGTTACAGTGAGGGGTGTGTTATAGAGAGAATGTTACAGTGAGGGGTGTGTTACAGAGAGAATGTTACAGTGAGGGGTGTGTTACAGAGAGAATGTTAAAGAGAGGGGTGTGTTACAGAGAGAATGTTACAGTGTGGGGTGTGTTACAGAGAGAATGTTACAGTGAGGGCTGTGTTATAGAGAGAATGTTACAGTGGGGGGTGTGTTACAGAGAGAATGTTACTGTGAGGGGTGTGTTATAGAGAGAATGTTACTGTGAGGGGTGTGTTATGGAGAGAATGTTACCGTGAGGGGTGTGTTAGAGAATGTTACAGAGAGGGGTGTGTCACGGAGAGAATGTTACCGTGAGGGGTGTGTTAGAGAATGTTACAGTGAGGGGTGTGTTACAGAGAGAATATTACTGTGAAGAGTGAGTTATAGAGGGAATATTTTTGTGAGTGATGTCTTATAAAGAGAATTTTACAGTGAGGGGTGTGTTATAGAGTTAATGTTACAGTGAGGGGTGTGTTATAGAGAGAATGTTACAGTGAGGGGTGTGTTATGGAGAGAATGTTACAGTGAGGGGTGTGTTACAGAGAGAATGTTAGAGTGAGGGGTGCGTTATAGAGAGAATGTTATTGTGAGGTGTGTGTTATTGGAGAGAATGTTACAGTGAGGGGTGCGTTATGGGGAGAATGTTACTGTGAGGGGTGTGTTCTGGAGAGAATGTTACAGTGAGGGGTGCGTTATGGGGAGAATGTTACTGTGAGGGGTGTGTTATGGAGAGAATGTTACAGTGAGGGGTGCGTTATGGAGAGAATGTTACTGTGAGGGGTGTGTTATAGAGAGAATGTTACTGTGAGGGGTGTGTTATGGAGAGAATGTTACAGTGAGGTGTGTTATAGAGAGAATGTTACAGTGACGTTTGTGTTATGGAGAGAATGTTACAGTGAGGGGTGTGTTATATTGAAAATGTAACAGTGAGCCGTGTGTTATGGAGAGAATGTTACTGTGAGGGGTGTGTTATAGATAGAATGTTACAGTGAAGGGTGTGTTATAGAGAGAATGTTACAGTGAGGTGTGTGTTCTGGAGAGAATGTTACTGTGAGGGGTGTGTTATAGAGAAAATGTTACAGTGAGGGGTGTGTTATGGTGAGAATGTTACAGTGAGGGGTGTGTTATGGTGAGAATGTTACAGTGAGGGGTGTGTTAGAGAGAGAATGTTACAGTGAGGGGTGTGTTAGAGAATGTTACAGTGAGGGGTGTGTTATAGAGAGAATGTTACTGTGAGGGGTGTGTTAGAGAGAGAATGTTACTGTGAGGGGTGTGTTAAAGAGAGAATGTTACAGTAAGGGGTGTGTTATAGAGAGAATGTCACAGTGAGGGGTGTGTTACAGAGAGAATGTTACAGTGAGGGGTGTGTTACGGAGAGAATGTTACAGTGAGCGGTGTGTTATAGAGAGAATGTTACTGTGAGAGGTGTGTTATAGAGAGAATGTTACTGTGAGGGGTGTGTTATAGAGAGAATGTTACAGAGATGGGTGTGTTACAGAGAAAATGTTACAGTGAGGGGTGTGTTACAGAGGGAATGTTACAGTGAGGGATGTGTTATAGAGAGAATGTTACAGTGAGGTGTGTTATAGAGAGAATGTTACAGTGAGGTGTGTTATAGAGAGAATGTTACAGTGAGGGGTGTGTTATAGAGAGAATATAACAGTGAGGGGTGTGTTATAGAGAGATTGTTACTGTGAGGGGTATGTTATAGAAAGAATGTTACAGTGAGGGGTGTGTTAGAGAATTTTACAGTGAGGGTTGTGTTACAGAGAGAATGTTACCGTGAGGGATGTGTTAGAGAAAGAATGTTACAGTGAGGGGCGTGTTAGAGAATGTTAGTGAGGGGTGTGTTACAGAGAGAATGTTACTGTGAGGGGTGTGTTAGAGAGAGAATGTCACAGTGAGGGGTGTGTTAGAGAATGTTACAGTGAGGGGTGTGTTAGAGAATGTTACAGTGAGGGGTGTGTTACAGAGAGAATGTTACAGAGAGGGGTGTGTTACAGAGAGAATGTTACAGTGCGGGGTGTGTTACAGAGAGAATGTTACAGTGAGGGCTGTGTTACAGAGAGAATGTTACAGTGAGGGGTGTGTTAGAGAGAGAATGTCACAGTGAGGGGTGTGTTAGAGAATGTTACAGTGAGGGGTGTGTTAGAGAATGTTACAGTGAGGGGTGTATTACAGAGAGAATGTTACCGTGAGGGGTGTGTTAGAGAATGGTAGTGAGGGGTGTGTTACAGAGAGAATGTTACTGTGAGGGTTGTGTTACAGAGAGAATGTTACAGTGAGGGCTGTGTTACAGAGAGAATGTTACAGTGAGGGGTGTGTTACAGAGAGAATGTTACAGTGAGGGGTGCGTTACAGAGAGAATGTTACTGTGAGCGGTGTGTTATAGAGTGAATGTTACTGTGAGGGGTGTGTTATGGAGAGAATGTTACCGTGAGGGGTGTGTTAGAGAATGTTACAGAGAGGGGTGTGTCACGGAGAGAATATTACCGTGAGGGGTGTGTTAGAGAATGTTACAGTGAGGGGTGTGTTACAGAGAGAATGTTACTGTGAAGAGTGTGTTATAGAGGGAATATTTTTGTGAGTGATGTCTTATAAAGAGAATTTTACAGTGAGGGGTGTGTTATAGAGTTAATGTTACAGTGAGGGGTGTGTTATAGAGAGGATGTTACAGTGAGTGGTGTGTTATGGAGAGAATGTTAGAGTGAGGTGTGTGCTATAGAGAGAATGTTACTGTGAGGTGTGTGTTATTGGAGAGAATGTTACAGTGAGGGGTGCGTTATGGGGAGAATGTTACTGTGAGAGGTGTGTTATGGAGAGAATGTTACAGTGAGGGGTGTGATACAGAGAGAATGTTACAGTGAGGGGTGTGTTACAGAGAGAATGTTACCGTGAGGGGCCTGTTATAGAGAGAATGTTGCAGTGAGGTGTGCGTTAGAGAATGTTACAGTGAGGTGTGTGTTACAGAGAGAATGTTCCAGTGAGGGGTGTGTTAGAGAATGTTACAGTGAGGGGTGTGTTATAGAGAGAATGTTACAGTGATGGGTGTGTTACAGAGAGAATGTTACAGTGAGGGGTGTGTTACAGAGAGAATGTTACAGTGAGGGGTATGTTAGAGAATGTTACAGTGAGGGTTGTGTTACAGAGAGAATGTTACCCTGAGGGGTGTGTTAGAGAAAGAATGTGACAGTGAGGGGCGTGTTAGAGAATGGTAGTGAGGTGTGTGTTAGAGAGAGAATGTTACTATGAGGGTTGTGTTAGAGAGAGAATGTTACAGTGAGGGGTGTGTTAGAGAATGTTACAGTGAGGGGTGTGTTAGAGAATGTTACAGTGAGGGGTGTGTTAGAGAATGTTACAGTGAGGGGTGTGTTATAGAGAGAATGTTACAGTGAGGGGTGTGTTACAGAGAGAATGTTACAGTGAGGGGTGTGTTACAGAGAGAATGTTAAAGAGAGGGGTGTGTTACAGAGAGAATGTTACAGTGTGGGGTGTGTTACAGAGAGAATGTTACAGTGAGGGCTGTGTTATAGAGAGAATGTTACAGTGGGGGGTGTGTTACAGAGAGAATGTTAGAGTGAGGGGTGTGTTATAGAGAGAATGTTACAGTGAGGGGTGTGTTACAGAGAGAATGTTACAGTGAGGGGTGTGTTACAGAGAGAATGTTGCTGTGAGGGGTGTGTTATGGAGAGAATGTTACAGTGAGGGGTCTGTTACAGAGAGAATGTTACAGTGAGGGGTGTGTTCGAGAATGTTACAGTGAGGGGTGTGTTAGAGAAAGAATGTTACAGTGAGGGGCGTGTTAGAGAATGTTACAGTGAGGGGTGTGTTACAGAGAGAATGTTACTGTGAGGGGTGTGTTATAGAGAGAATGTTACAGTGAGGTGTGTGTTACAGAGAGAATGTTGCTGTGAGGGGTGTGTTATGGAGAGAATGTTACAGTGAGGGGCGTGTTACAGAGAGAATGTTACAGTGAGGGGTGTGTTAGAGAGAGAATGTCACAGTGAGGGGTGTGTTAGAGAATGTTACAGTGAGGGGTGTGTTAGAGAATGTTACAGTGAGGGGTGTGTTACAGAGAGAATGTTACAGAGAGGGGTGTGTTACAGAGAGAATGTTACAGTGCGGGGTGTGTTACAGAGAGAATGTTACAGTGAGGGCTGTGTTACAGAGAGAATGTTACAGTGAGGGGTGTGTTAGAGAGAGAATGTCACAGTGAGGGGTGTGTTAGAGAATGTTACAGTGAGGGGTGTGTTAGAGAATGTTACAGTGAGGGGTGTATTACAGAGAGAATGTTACCGTGAGGGGTGTGTTAGAGAATGGTAGTGAGGGGTGTGTTACAGAGAGAATGTTACTGTGAGGGTTGTGTTACAGAGAGAATGTTACAGTGAGGGCTGTGTTACAGAGAGAATGTTACAGTGAGGGGTGTGTTACAGAGAGAATGTTACAGTGAGGGGTGCGTTACAGAGAGAATGTTACTGTGAGCGGTGTGTTATAGAGTGAATGTTACTGTGAGGGGTGTGTTATGGAGAGAATGTTACCGTGAGGGGTGTGTTAGAGAATGTTACAGAGAGGGGTGTGTCACGGAGAGAATATTACCGTGAGGGGTGTGTTAGAGAATGTTACAGTGAGGGGTGTGTTACAGAGAGAATGTTACTGTGAAGAGTGCGTTATAGAGGGAATATTTTTGTGAGTGATGTCTTATAAAGAGAATTTTACAGTGAGGGGTGTGTTATAGAGTTAATGTTACAGTGAGGGGTGTGTTATAGAGAGGATGTTACAGTGAGGGGTGTGTTATGGAGAGAATGTTAGAGTGAGGTGTGTGCTATAGAGAGAATGTTACTGTGAGGTGTGTGTTATTGGAGAGAATGTTACAGTGAGGGGTGCGTTATGGGGAGAATGTTACTGTGAGAGGTGTGTTATGGAGAGAATGTTACAGTGAGGGGTGTGATACAGAGAGAATGTTACAGTGAGGGGTGTGTTACAGAGAGAATGTTACCGTGAGGGGCCTGTTATAGAGAGAATGTTGCAGTGAGGTGTGCGTTAGAGAATGTTACAGTGAGGTGTGTGTTACAGAGAGAATGTTCCAGTGAGGGGTGTGTTAGAGAATGTTACAGTGAGGGGTGTGTTATAGAGAGAATGTTACAGTGATGGGTGTGTTACAGAGAGAATGTTACAGTGAGGGGTGTGTTACAGAGAGAATGTTACAGTGAGGGGTATGTTAGAGAATGTTACAGTGAGGGTTGTGTTACAGAGAGAATGTTACCCTGAGGGGTGTGTTAGAGAAAGAATGTGACAGTGAGGGGCGTGTTAGAGAATGGTAGTGAGGTGTGTGTTACAGAGAGAATGTTACTATGAGGGTTGTGTTAGAGAGAGAATGTTACAGTGAGGGGTGTGTTAGAGAATGTTACAGTGAGGGGTGTGTTAGAGAATGTTACAGTGAGGGGTGTGTTATAGAGAGAATGTTACAGTGAGGGGTGTGTTACAGAGAGAATGTTACAGTGAGGGGTGTGTTACAGAGAGAATGTTAAAGAGAGGGGTGTGTTACAGAGAGAATGTTACAGTGTGGGGTGTGTTACAGAGAGAATGTTACAGTGAGGGCTGTGTTATAGAGAGAATGTTACAGTGGGGGGTGTGTTACAGAGAGAATGTTACTGTGAGGGGTGTGTTATAGAGAGAATGTTACTGTGAGGGGTGTGTTATGGAGAGAATGTTACCGTGAGGGGTGTGTTAGAGAATGTTACAGAGAGGGGTGTGTCACGGAGAGAATGTTACCGTGAGGGGTGTGTTAGAGAATGTTACAGTGAGGGGTGTGTTACAGAGAGAATATTACTGTGAAGAGTGAGTTATAGAGGGAATATTTTTGTGAGTGATGTCTTATAAAGAGAATTTTACAGTGAGGGGTGTGTTATAGAGTTAATGTTACAGTGAGGGGTGTGTTATAGAGAGAATGTTACAGTGAGGGGTGTGTTATGGAGAGAATGTTACAGTGAGGGGTGTGTTACAGAGAGAATGTTAGAGTGAGGGGTGCGTTATAGAGAGAATGTTATTGTGAGGTGTGTGTTATTGGAGAGAATGTTACAGTGAGGGGTGCGTTATGGGGAGAATGTTACTGTGAGGGGTGTGTTCTGGAGAGAATGTTACAGTGAGGGGTGCGTTATGGGGAGAATGTTACTGTGAGGGGTGTGTTATGGAGAGAATGTTACAGTGAGGGGTGTGTTATGGAGAGAATGTTACAGTGAGGGGTGCGTTATGGAGAGAATGTTACTGTGAGGGGTGTGTTATAGAGAGAATGTTACTGTGAGGGGTGTGTTATGGAGAGAATGTTACAGTGAGGTGTGTTATAGAGAGAATGTTACAGTGACGTTTGTGTTATGGAGAGAATGTTACAGTGAGGGGTGTGTTATATTGAAAATGTAACAGTGAGCCGTGTGTTATGGAGAGAATGTTACTGTGAGGGGTGTGTTATAGATAGAATGTTACAGTGAAGGGTGTGTTACAGAGAGAATGTTACTGTGAGATGTGTTATAGAGAGAATGTTACAGTGAGGTGTGTGTTCTGGAGAGAATGTTACTGTGAGGGGTGTGTTATAGAGAAAATGTTACAGTGAGGGGTGTGTTATGGTGAGAATGTTACAGTGAGGGGTGTGTTATAGAGAGAATGTTACAGTGAGGGGTGTGTTAGAGAGAGAATGTTACAGTGAGGGGTGTGTTAGAGAATGTTACAGTGAGGGGTGTGTTATAGAGAGAATGTTACTGTGAGGGGTGTGTTAGAGAGAGAATGTTACTGTGAGGGGTGTGTTAAAGAGAGAATGTTACAGTAAGGGGTGTGTTATAGAGAGAATGTCACAGTGAGGGGTGTGTTACAGAGAGAATGTTACAGTGAGGGGTGTGTTACGGAGAGAATGTTACAGTGAGCGGTGTGTTATAGAGAGAATGTTACTGTGAGAGGTGTGTTATAGAGAGAATGTTACAGTGAGGGGTGTGTTATAGAGAGAATATAACAGTGAGGGGTGTGTTATAGAGAGATTGTTACTGTGAGGGGTATGTTATAGAAAGAATGTTACAGTGAGGGGTGTGTTAGAGAATTTTACAGTGAGGGTTGTGTTACAGAGAGAATGTTACCGTGAGGGATGTGTTAGAGAAAGAATGTTACAGTGAGGGGCGTGTTAGAGAATGTTAGTGAGGGGTGTGTTACAGAGAGAATGTTACTGTGAGGGGTGTGTTAGAGAGAGAATGTCACAGTGAGGGGTGTGTTAGAGAATGTTACAGTGAGGGGTGTGTTAGAGAATGTTACAGTGAGGGGTGTGTTACAGAGAGAATGTTACAGAGAGGGGTGTGTTACAGAGAGAATGTTACAGTGCGGGGTGTGTTACAGAGAGAATGTTACAGTGAGGGCTGTGTTACAGAGAGAATGTTACAGTGAGGGGTGTGTTAGAGAGAGAATGTCACAGTGAGGGGTGTGTTAGAGAATGTTACAGTGAGGGGTGTGTTAGAGAATGTTACAGTGAGGGGTGTATTACAGAGAGAATGTTACCGTGAGGGGTGTGTTAGAGAATGGTAGTGAGGGGTGTGTTACAGAGAGAATGTTACTGTGACGGTTGTGTTACAGAGAGAATGTTACAGTGAGGGCTGTGTTACAGAGAGAATGTTACAGTGAGGGGTGTGTTACAGAGAGAATGTTACAGTGAGGGGTGCGTTACAGAGAGAATGTTACTGTGAGCGGTGTGTTATAGAGTGAATGTTACTGTGAGGGGTGTGTTATGGAGAGAATGTTACCGTGAGGGGTGTGTTAGAGAATGTTACAGAGAGGGGTGTGTCACGGAGAGAATATTACCGTGAGGGGTGTGTTAGAGAATGTTACAGTGAGGGGTGTGTTACAGAGAGAATGTTACTGTGAAGAGTGTGTTATAGAGGGAATATTTTTGTGAGTGATGTCTTATAAAGAGAATTTTACAGTGAGGGGTGTGTTATAGAGTTAATGTTACAGTGAGGGGTGTGTTATAGAGAGGATGTTACAGTGAGTGGTGTGTTATGGAGAGAATGTTAGAGTGAGGTGTGTGCTATAGAGAGAATGTTACTGTGAGGTGTGTGTTATTGGAGAGAATGTTACAGTGAGGGGTGCGTTATGGGGAGAATGTTACTGTGAGAGGTGTGTTATGGAGAGAATGTTACAGTGAGGGGTGTGATACAGAGAGAATGTTACAGTGAGGGGTGTGTTACAGAGAGAATGTTACCGTGAGGGGCCTGTTATAGAGAGAATGTTGCAGTGAGGTGTGCGTTAGAGAATGTTACAGTGAGGTGTGTGTTACAGAGAGAATGTTCCAGTGAGGGGTGTGTTAGAGAATGTTACAGTGAGGGGTGTGTTATAGAGAGAATGTTACAGTGATGGGTGTGTTACAGAGAGAATGTTACAGTGAGGGGTGTGTTACAGAGAGAATGTTACAGTGAGGGGTATGTTAGAGAATGTTACAGTGAGGGTTGTGTTACAGAGAGAATGTTACCCTGAGGGGTGTGTTAGAGAAAGAATGTGACAGTGAGGGGCGTGTTAGAGAATGGTAGTGAGGTGTGTGTTAGAGAGAGAATGTTACTATGAGGGTTGTGTTAGAGAGAGAATGTTACAGTGAGGGGTGTGTTAGAGAATGTTACAGTGAGGGGTGTGTTAGAGAATGTTACAGTGAGGGGTGTGTTATAGAGAGAATGTTACAGTGAGGGGTGTGTTACAGAGAGAATGTTACAGTGAGGGGTGTGTTACAGAGAGAATGTTAAAGAGAGGGGTGTGTTACAGAGAGAATGTTACAGTGTGGGGTGTGTTACAGAGAGAATGTTACAGTGAGGGCTGTGTTATAGAGAGAATGTTACAGTGGGGGGTGTGTTACAGAGAGAATGTTACTGTGAGGGGTGTGTTATAGAGAGAATGTTACTGTGAGGGGTGTGTTATGGAGAGAATGTTACCGTGAGGGGTGTGTTAGAGAATGTTACAGAGAGGGGTGTGTCACGGAGAGAATGTTACCGTGAGGGGTGTGTTAGAGAATGTTACAGTGAGGGGTGTGTTACAGAGAGAATATTACTGTGAAGAGTGAGTTATAGAGGGAATATTTTTGTGAGTGATGTCTTATAAAGAGAATTTTACAGTGAGGGGTGTGTTATAGAGTTAATGTTACAGTGAGGGGTGTGTTATAGAGAGAATGTTACAGTGAGGGGTGTGTTATGGAGAGAATGTTACAGTGAGGGGTGTGTTACAGAGAGAATGTTAGAGTGAGGGGTGCGTTATAGAGAGAATGTTATTGTGAGGTGTGTGTTATTGGAGAGAATGTTACAGTGAGGGGTGCGTTATGGGGAGAATGTTACTGTGAGGGGTGTGTTCTGGAGAGAATGTTACAGTGAGGGGTGCGTTATGGGGAGAATGTTACTGTGAGGGGTGTGTTATGGAGAGAATGTTACAGTGAGGGGTGCGTTATGGAGAGAATGTTACCGTGAGGGGTGTGTTATAGAGAGAATGTTACTGTGAGGGGTGTGTTATGGAGAGAATGTTACAGTGAGGTGTGTTATAGAGAGAATGTTACAGTGACGTTTGTGTTATGGAGAGAATGTTACAGTGAGGGGTGTGTTATATTGAAAATGTAACAGTGAGCCGTGTGTTATGGAGAGAATGTTACTGTGAGGGGTGTGTTATAGATAGAATGTTACAGTGAAGGGTGTGTTACAGAGAGAATGTTACTGTGAGATGTGTTATAGAGAGAATGTTACAGTGAGGTGTGTGTTCTGGAGAGAATGTTACTGTGAGGGGTGTGTTATAGAGAAAATGTTACAGTGAGGGGTGTGTTATGGTGAGAATGTTACAGTGAGGGGTGTGTTATGGTGAGAATGTTACAGTGAGGGGTGTGTTAGAGAGAGAATGTTACAGTGAGGGGTGTGTTAGAGAATGTTACAGTGAGGGGTGTGTTATAGAGAGAATGTTACTGTGAGGGGTGTGTTAGAGAGAGAATGTTACTGTGAGGGGTGTGTTACAGAGAAAATGTTACAGTGAGGGGTGTGTTACAGAGGGAATGTTACAGTGAGGGATGTGTTATAGAGAGAATGTTACAGTGAGGCGTGTGTTATAGAGAGAATGTTACAGTGAGGGGTGTGTTATAGAGAGAATATAACAGTGAGGGGTGTGTTATAGAGAGATTGTTACTGTGAGGGGTATGTTATAGAATGTTACAGTGAGGGGTGTGTTAGAGAATGTTACAGTGAGTGGTGTGTTACAGAGAGAATGTTACAGTGAGGGGTGTGTTAGAGAATGTTACAATGAGGGGTGTGTTACAGAGAGAATGTTACAGTGAGGGGTGTGTTATAGAGAGAAGGTTACAGTGAATGGTGTGTTACAGAGAGAATGTTACAGTGAGGGGTGTGTTAGAGAATGTTACAGTGAGGGGTGTGTTACAGAGAGAATGTTACAGTGAGGGGTGTGTTATAGAGAGAATGTTACCATGAGTGGTGTGTTAGAGAGAGAATGTTACAGTGAGGGACGTGTTAGAGAGAGAATGTTACAGAGAGGGGTGTGTTACAGAGAGAATGTTACCGTGAGGGGTGTGTTATAGAGAGAATGTTACTGTGAGGGGTGTGTTAGAGAGAATGTTACAGTGAGGGGTGTGTTAGAGAATGTTACAGTGAGGGGTGTGTTAGAGAATGTTACAGTGAGGGGTGTGTTACAGAGAGAATGTTACAGTGAGGGGTGTGTTATAGAGAGAATGTTACAGTGAGGGGTGTGTTATAGAGAGAATGTTACAGTGAGGGGTGTGTTACAGAGAGAATGTTACAGTGAGGGGTGTGTTAGAGAAAGTTACAGTGAGGGGTGTGTTACAGAGAGAATGTTACAGTGAGGGGTGTGTTATGGAGAGAATGTTACTGTGAGGGGTGTGTTAGAGAGAAAATGTTACTGTGAGGGTTGTGTTCGAGAGAGAATGTTACAGTGAGGGTTGTGTTAGAGAATGTTACAGTGAGGGGTGTATTACAGAGAGAATGTTACCGTGAGGGGTGTGTTAGAGAATGGTAGTGAGGGGTGTGTTACAGAGAGAATGTTACTGTGAGGGTTGTGTTACAGAGAGAATGTTACAGTGAGGGGTGTGTTAGAGAATGTTACAGTGAGGGGTGTGTTAGAGAATGTTACAGTGAGGAGTGTGTTACAGAGAGAATGTTACAGAGAGGGGTGTGTTACAGAGAGAATGTTACAGTGAGGGCTGTGTTATAGAGAGAATGTTACAGTGAGGGGTGTGTTACAGAGAGAATGTTACGGTGGGGGGTGTGTTACAGAGAGAATGTTACTGTGAGGGGTGTGTTATAGAGAGAATGTTACTGTGAGGGGTGTGTTATGGAGAGAATGTTACCGTGAGGTGTGTGTTAGAGAATGTTACAGAGAGGGGTGTGTCACGGAGAGAATGTTACCGTGAGGGGTGTGTTAGAGAATGTTACAGTGAGGGGTGTGTTACAGAGAGAATGTTACTGTGAAGAGTGAGTTATAGAGGGAATATTTTTGTGAGTGATGTCTTATAAAGAGAATTTTACAGTGAGGGGTGTGTTATAGAGTTAATGTTACAGTGAGGGGTGTGTTACAGAGAGAATGTTACAGTGAGGGGTGTGTTACAGAGAGAATGTTACCGTGAGGGGTGTGTTATAGAGAGAATGTTACTGTGAGGGGTGTGTTAGAGAGAATGTTACCGTGAGGGTGTGTTAGAGAATGTTACAGAGAGGGGTGTGTCACGGAGAGAATGTTACCGTGAGGGGTGTGTTAGAGAATGTTACAGTGAGGGGTGTGTTACAGAGAGAATATTACTGTGAAGAGTGAGTTATAGAGGGAATATTTTTGTGAGTGATGTCTTATAAAGAGAATTTTACAGTGAGGGGTGTGTTATAGAGTTAATGTTACAGTGAGGGGTGTGTTATAGAGAGAATGTTACAGTGAGGGGTGTGTTATGGAGAGAATGTTACAGTGAGGGGTGTGTTACAGAGAGAATGTTACAGTGAGGGGTGCGTTATAGAGAGAATGTTATTGTGAGGTGTGTGTTATTGGAGAGAATGTTACAGTGAGGGGTGCGTTATGGGGAGAATGTTACTGTGAGGGGTGTGTTCTGGAGAGAATGTTACAGTGAGGGGTGCGTTATGGGGAGAATGTTACTGTGAGGGGTGTGTTATGGAGAGAATGTTACAGTGAGGGGTGCGTTATGGAGAGAATGTTACCGTGAGGGGTGTGTTATAGAGAGAATGTTACTGTGAGGGGTGTGTTATGGAGAGAATGTTACAGTGAGGTGTGTTATAGAGAGAATGTTACAGTGACGTTTGTGTTATGGAGAGAATGTTACAGTGAGGGGTGTGTTATATTGAAAATGTAACAGTGAGCCGTGTGTTATGGAGAGAATGTTACTGTGAGGGGTGTGTTATAGATAGAATGTTACAGTGAAGGGTGTGTTACAGAGAGAATGTTACTGTGAGATGTGTTATAGAGAGAATGTTACAGTGAGGTGTGTGTTCTGGAGAGAATGTTACTGTGAGGGGTGTGTTATAGAGAAAATGTTACAGTGAGGGGTGTGTTATGGTGAGAATGTTACAGTGAGGGGTGTGTTATGGTGAGAATGTTACAGTGAGGGGTGTGTTAGAGAGAGAATGTTACAGTGAGGGGTGTGTTAGAGAATGTTACAGTGAGGGGTGTGTTATAGAGAGAATGTTACTGTGAGGGGTGTGTTAGAGAGAGAATGTTACTGTGAGGGGTGTGTTAAAGAGAGAATGTTACAGTAAGGGGTGTGTTATAGAGAGAATGTCACAGTGAGGGGTGTGTTACAGAGAGAATGTTACAGTGAGGGGTGTGTTACGGAGAGAATGTTACAGTGAGCGGTGTGTTATAGAGAGAATGTTACTGTGAGAGGTGTGTTATAGAGAGAATGTTACTGTGAGGGGTGTGTTATAGAGAGAATGTTACAGAGATGGGTGTGTTACAGAGAAAATGTTACAGTGAGGGGTGTGTTACAGAGGGAATGTTACAGTGAGGGATGTGTTATAGAGAGAATGTTACAGTGAGGGATGTGTTATAGAGAGAATGTTACAGTGAGGGGTGTGTTATAGAGAGAATGTTACAGTGAGGGGTGTGTTATAGAGAGAATGTTACAGTGAGGGGTGTGTTAGAGAGAATGTTACCGTGAGGGGTGTGTTAGAGAATGTTACAGAGAGGGGTGTGTCACGGAGAGAATGTTACCGTGAGGGGTGTGTTAGAGAATGTTACAGTGAGGGGTGTGTTACAGAGAGAATATTACTGTGAAGAGTGAGTTATAGAGGGAATATTTTTGTGAGTGATGTCTTATAAAGAGAATTTTACAGTGAGGGGTGTGTTATAGAGTTAATGTTACAGTGAGGGGTGTGTTATAGAGAGAATGTTACAGTGAGGGGTGTGTTATGGAGAGAATGTTACAGTGAGGGGTGTGTTACAGAGAGAATGTTAGAGTGAGGGGTGCGTTATAGAGAGAATGTTATTGTGAGGTGTGTGTTATTGGAGAGAATGTTACAGTGAGGGGTGCGTTATGGGGAGAATGTTACTGTGAGGGGTGTGTTCTGGAGAGAATGTTACAGTGAGGGGTGCGTTATGGGGAGAATGTTACTGTGAGGGGTGTGTTATGGAGAGAATGTTACAGTGAGGGGTGCGTTATGGAGAGAATGTTACCGTGAGGGGTGTGTTATAGAGAGAATGTTACTGTGAGGGGTGTGTTATGGAGAGAATGTTACAGTGAGGTGTGTTATAGAGAGAATGTTACAGTGACGTTTGTGTTATGGAGAGAATGTTACAGTGAGGGGTGTGTTATATTGAAAATGTAACAGTGAGCCGTGTGTTATGGAGAGAATGTTACTGTGAGGGGTGTGTTATAGATAGAATGTTACAGTGAAGGGTGTGTTACAGAGAGAATGTTACTGTGAGATGTGTTATAGAGAGAATGTTACAGTGAGGTGTGTGTTCTGGAGAGAATGTTACTGTGAGGGGTGTGTTATAGAGAAAATGTTACAGTGAGGGGTGTGTTATGGTGAGAATGTTACAGTGAGGGGTGTGTTATGGTGAGAATGTTACAGTGAGGGGTGTGTTAGAGAGAATGTTACAGTGAGGGGTGTGTTAGAGAATGTTACAGTGAGGGGTGTGTTATAGAGAGAATGTTACTGTGAGGGGTGTGTTAGAGAGAGAATGTTACTGTGAGGGGTGTGTTACAGAGAAAATGTTACAGTGAGGGATGTGTTACAGAGGGAATGTTACAGTGAGGGATGTGTTATAGAGAGAATGTTACAGTGAGGGGTGTGTTATAGAGAGAATGTTACAGTGAGGGGTGTGTTATAGAGAGAATATAACAGTGAGGGGTGTGTTATAGAGAGATTGTTACTGTGAGGGGTATGTTATAGAAAGAATGTTACAGTGAGGGGTGTGTTAGAGAATGTTACAGTGAGTGGTGTGTTACAGAGAGAATGTTACAGTGAGGGGTGTGTTAGAGAATGTTACAATGAGGGGTGTGTTACAGAGAGAATGTTACAGTGAGGGGTGTGTTATAGAGAGAAGGTTACAGTGAATGGTGTGTTACAGAGAGAATGTTACAGTGAGGGGTGTGTTAGAGAATGTTACAGTGAGGGGTGTGTTACAGAGAGAATGTTACAGTGAGGGGTGTGTTATAGAGAGAATGTTACCATGAGTGGTGTGTTAGAGAGAGAATGTTACAGTGAGGGACGTGTTAGAGAGAGAATGTTACAGAGAGGGGTGTGTTACAGAGAGAATGTTACCGTGAGGGGTGTGTTATAGAGAGAATGTTACTGTGAGGGGTGTGTTAGAGAGAATGTTACAGTGAGGGGTGTGTTAGAGAATGTTACAGTGAGGGGTGTGTTAGAGAATGTTACAGTGAGGGGTGTGTTACAGAGAGAATGTTACAGTGAGGGGTGTGTTATAGAGAGAATGTTACAGTGAGGGGTGTGTTACAGAGAGAATGTTACAGTGAGGGGTGTGTTAGAGAAAGTTACAGTGAGGGGTGTGTTACAGAGAGAATGTTACAGTGAGGGGTGTGTTATGGAGAGAATGTTACTGTGAGGGGTGTGTTAGAGAGAAAATGTTACTGTGAGGGTTGTGTTCGAGAGAGAATGTTACAGTGAGGGTTGTGTTAGAGAATGTTACAGTGAGGGGTGTATTACAGAGAGAATGTTACCGTGAGGGGTGTGTTAGAGAATGGTAGTGAGGGGTGTGTTACAGAGAGAATGTTACTGTGAGGGTTGTGTTACAGAGAGAATGTTACAGTGAGGGGCGTGTTAGAGAATGTTACAGTGAGGAGTGTGTTACAGAGAGAATGTTACAGAGAGGGGTGTGTTACAGAGAGAATGTTACAGTGAGGGCTGTGTTATAGAGAGAATGTTACAGTGAGGGGTGTGTTACAGAGAGAATGTTACGGTGGGGGGTGTGTTACAGAGAGAATGTTACTGTGAGGGGTGTGTTATAGAGAGAATGTTACTGTGAGGGGTGTGTTATGGAGAGAATGTTACCGTGAGGTGTGTGTTAGAGAATGTTACAGAGAGGGGTGTGTTAGAGAATGTTACAGAGAGGGGTGTGTCACGGAGAGAATGTTACCGTGAGGGGTGTGTTAGAGAATGTTACAGTGAGGGGTGTGTTACAGAGAGAATGTTACTGTGAAGAGTGAGTTATAGAGGGAATATTTTTGTGAGTGATGTCTTATAAAGAGAATTTTACAGTGAGGGGTGTGTTATAGAGTTAATGTTACAGTGAGGGGTGTGTTACAGAGAGAATGTTACAGTGAGGGGTGTGTTACAGAGAGAATGTTACCGTGAGGGGTGTGTTATAGAGAGAATGTTACTGTGAGGGGTGTGTTAGAGAGAATGTTACCGTGAGGGGTGTGTTAGAGAATGTTACAGAGAGGGGTGTGTCACGGAGAGAATGTTACCGTGAGGGGTGTGTTAGAGAATGTTACAGTGAGGGGTGTGTTACAGAGAGAATATTACTGTGAAGAGTGAGTTATAGAGGGAATATTTTTGTGAGTGATGTCTTATAAAGAGAATTTTACAGTGAGGGGTGTGTTATAGAGTTAATGTTACAGTGAGGGGTGTGTTATAGAGAGAATGTTACAGTGAGGGGTGTGTTATGGAGAGAATGTTACAGTGAGGGGTGTGTTACAGAGAGAATGTTAGAGTGAGGGGTGCGTTATAGAGAGAATGTTATTGTGAGGTGTGTGTTATTGGAGAGAATGTTACAGTGAGGGGTGCGTTATGGGGAGAATGTTACTGTGAGGGGTGTGTTCTGGAGAGAATGTTACAGTGAGGGGTGCGTTATGGGGAGAATGTTACTGTGAGGGGTGTGTTATGGAGAGAATGTTACAGTGAGGGGTGCGTTATGGAGAGAATGTTACCGTGAGGGGTGTGTTATAGAGAGAATGTTACTGTGAGGGGTGTGTTATGGAGAGAATGTTACAGTGAGGTGTGTTATAGAGAGAATGTTACAGTGACGTTTGTGTTATGGAGAGAATGTTACAGTGAGGGGTGTGTTATATTGAAAATGTAACAGTGAGCCGTGTGTTATGGAGAGAATGTTACTGTGAGGGGTGTGTTATAGATAGAATGTTACAGTGAAGGGTGTGTTACAGAGAGAATGTTACTGTGAGATGTGTTATAGAGAGAATGTTACAGTGAGGTGTGTGTTCTGGAGAGAATGTTACTGTGAGGGGTGTGTTATAGAGAAAATGTTACAGTGAGGGGTGTGTTATGGTGAGAATGTTACAGTGAGGGGTGTGTTATGGTGAGAATGTTACAGTGAGGGGTGTGTTAGAGAGAGAATGTTACAGTGAGGGGTGTGTTAGAGAATGTTACAGTGAGGGGTGTGTTATAGAGAGAATGTTACTGTGAGGGGTGTGTTAGAGAGAGAATGTTACTGTGAGGGGTGTGTTAAAGAGAGAATGTTACAGTAAGGGGTGTGTTATAGAGAGAATGTCACAGTGAGGGGTGTGTTACAGAGAGAATGTTACAGTGAGGGGTGTGTTACGGAGAGAATGTTACAGTGAGCGGTGTGTTATAGAGAGAATGTTACTGTGAGAGGTGTGTTATAGAGAGAATGTTACTGTGAGGGGTGTGTTATAGAGAGAATGTTACAGAGATGGGTGTGTTACAGAGAAAATGTTACAGTGAGGGGTGTGTTACAGAGGGAATGTTACAGTGAGGGATGTGTTATAGAGAGAATGTTACAGTGAGGGGTGTGTTATAGAGAGAATGTTACAGTGAGGGGTGTGTTATAGAGAGAATGTTACAGTGAGGGGTGTGTTAGAGAGAATGTTACCGTGAGGGGTGTGTTAGAGAATGTTACAGAGAGGGGTGTGTCACGGAGAGAATGTTACCGTGAGGGGTGTGTTAGAGAATGTTACAGTGAGGGGTGTGTTACAGAGAGAATATTACTGTGAAGAGTGAGTTATAGAGGGAATATTTTTGTGAGTGATGTCTTATAAAGAGAATTTTACAGTGAGGGGTGTGTTATAGAGTTAATGTTACAGTGAGGGGTGTGTTATAGAGAGAATGTTACAGTGAGGGGTGTGTTATGGAGAGAATGTTACAGTGAGGGGTGTGTTACAGAGAGAATGTTAGAGTGAGGGGTGCGTTATAGAGAGAATGTTATTGTGAGGTGTGTGTTATTGGAGAGAATGTTACAGTGAGGGGTGCGTTATGGGGAGAATGTTACTGTGAGGGGTGTGTTCTGGAGAGAATGTTACAGTGAGGGGTGCGTTATGGGGAGAATGTTACTGTGAGGGGTGTGTTATGGAGAGAATGTTACAGTGAGGGGTGCGTTATGGAGAGAATGTTACCGTGAGGGGTGTGTTATAGAGAGAATGTTACTGTGAGGGGTGTGTTATGGAGAGAATGTTACAGTGAGGTGTGTTATAGAGAGAATGTTACAGTGACGTTTGTGTTATGGAGAGAATGTTACTGTGAGGGGTGTGTTATAGAGAGAATGTTGCAGAGATGGGTGTGTTACAGAGAAAATGTTACAGTGAGGGGTGTGTTACAGAGGGAATGTTACAGTGAGGGATGTGTTATAGAGAGAATGTTACAGTGAGGGGTGTGTTATAGAGAGAATGTTACAGTGAGGGGTGTGTTATAGAGAGAATATAACAGTGAGGGGTGTGTTATAGAGAGATTGTTACTGTGAGGGGTATGTTATAGAAAGAATGTTACAGTGAGGGGTGTGTTAGAGAATTTTACAGTGAGGGTTGTGTTACAGAGAGAATGTTACCGTGAGGGATGTGTTAGAGAAAGAATGTTACAGTGAGGGGCGTGTTAGAGAATGTTAGTGAGGGGTGTGTTACAGAGAGAATGTTACTGTGAGGGGTGTGTTAGAGAGAGAATGTCACAGTGAGGGGTGTGTTAGAGAATGTTACAGTGAGGGGTGTGTTAGAGAATGTTACAGTGAGGGGTGTGTTACAGAGAGAATGTTACAGAGAGGGGTGTGTTACAGAGAGAATGTTACAGTGCGGGGTGTGTTACAGAGAGAATGTTACAGTGAGGGCTGTGTTACAGAGAGAATGTTACAGTGAGGGGTGTGTTAGAGAGAGAATGTTACAGTGAGGGGTGTGTTAGAGAATGTTACAGTGAGGGGTGTGTTAGAGAATGTTACAGTGAGGGGTGTATTACAGAGAGAATGTTACCGTGAGGGGTGTGTTAGAGAATGGTAGTGAGGGGTGTGTTACAGAGAGAATGTTACTGTGAGGGTTGTGTTACAGAGAGAATGTTACAGTGAGGGCTGTGTTACAGAGAGAATGTTACAGTGAGGGCTGTGTTACAGAGAGAATGTTACAGTGAGGGGTGTGTTACAGAGAGAATGTTACAGTGAGGGGTGCGTTACAGAGAGAATGTTACTGTGAGCGGTGTGTTATAGAGTGAATGTTACTGTGAGGGGTGTGTTATGGAGAGAATGTTACCGTGAGGGGTGTGTTAGAGAATGTTACAGAGAGGGGTGTGTCACGGAGAGAATATTACCGTGAGGGGTGTGTTAGAGAATGTTACAGTGAGGGGTGTGTTACAGAGAGAATGTTACTGTGAAGAGTGTGTTATAGAGGGAATATTTTTGTGAGTGATGTCTTATAAAGAGAATTTTACAGTGAGGGGTGTGTTATAGAGTTAATGTTACAGTGAGGGGTGTGTTATAGAGAGGATGTTACAGTGAGGGGTGTGTTATGGAGAGAATGTTAGAGTGAGGTGTGTGCTAGAGAGAGAATGTTACTGTGAGGTGTGTGTTATTGGAGAGAATGTTACAGTGAGGGGTGCGTTATGGGGAGAATGTTACTGTGAGAGGTGTGTTATGGAGAGAATGTTACAGTGAGGGGTGTGATACAGAGAGAATGTTACAGTGAGGGGTGTGTTACAGAGAGAATGTTACCGTGAGGGGCCTGTTATAGAGAGAATGTTGCAGTGAGGTGTGCGTTAGAGAATGTTACAGTGAGGTGTGTGTTACAGAGAGAATGTTCCAGTGAGGGGTGTGTTAGAGAATGTTACAGTGAGGGGTGTGTTATAGAGAGAATGTTACAGTGATGGGTGTGTTACAGAGAGAATGTTACAGTGAGGGGTGTGTTACAGAGAGAATGTTACAGTGAGGGGTATGTTAGAGAATGTTACAGTGAGGGTTGTGTTACAGAGAGAATGTTACCCTGAGGGGTGTGTTAGAGAAAGAATGTGACAGTGAGGGGCGTGTTAGAGAATGGTAGTGAGGTGTGTGTTACAGAGAGAATGTTACTATGAGGGTTGTGTTAGAGAGAGAATGTTACAGTGAGGGGTGTGTTAGAGAATGTTACAGTGAGGGGTGTGTTAGAGAATGTTACAGTGAGGGGTGTGTTAGAGAATGTTACAGTGAGGGGTGTGTTATAGAGAGAATGTTACAGTGAGGGGTGTGTTACAGAGAGAATGTTACAGTGAGGGGTGTGTTACAGAGAGAATGTTAAAGAGAGGGGTGTGTTACAGAGAGAATGTTACAGTGTGGGGTGTGTTACAGAGAGAATGTTACAGTGAGGGCTGTGTTATAGAGAGAATGTTACAGTGGGGGGTGTGTTACAGAGAGAATGTTACTGTGAGGGGTGTGTTATAGAGAGAATGTTACTGTGAGGGGTGTGTTATGGAGAGAATGTTACCGTGAGGGGTTTGTTAGAGAATGTTACAGAGAGGGGTGTGTCACGGAGAGAATGTTACCGTGAGGGGTGTGTTAGAGAATGTTACAGTGAGGGGTGTGTTACAGAGAGAATATTACTGTGAAGAGTGAGTTATAGAGGGAATATTTTTGTGAGTGATGTCTTATAAAGAGAATTTTACAGTGAGGGGTGTGTTATAGAGTTAATGTTACAGTGAGGGGTGTGTTATAGAGAGAATGTTATAGTGAGGGGTGTGTTATGGAGAGAATGTTACAGTGAGGGGTGTGTTACAGAGAGAATGTTACAGTGAGGGGTGCGTTATAGAGAGAATGTTATTGTGAGGTGTGTGTTATTGGAGAGAATGTTACAGTGAGGGGTGCGTTATGGGGAGAATGTTACTGTGAGGGGTGTGTTCTGGAGAGAATGTTACAGTGAGGGGTGCGTTATGGGGAGAATGTTACTGTGAGGGGTGTGTTATGGAGAGAATGTTACAGTGAGGGGTGCGTTATGGAGAGAATGTTACCATGAGGGGTGTGTTATAGAGAGAATGTTACTGTGAGGGGTGTGTTATGGAGAGAATGTTACAGTGAGGTGTGTTATAGAGAGAATGTTACAGTGACGTTTGTGTTATGGAGAGAATGTTACAGTGAGGGGTGTGTTATATTGAAAATGTAACAGTGAGCCGTGTGTTATGGAGAGAATGTTACTGTGAGGGGTGTGTTATAGATAGAATGTTACAGTGAAGGGTGTGTTACAGAGAGAATGTTACTGTGAGATGTGTTATAGAGAGAATGTTACAGTGAGGTGTGTGTTCTGGAGAGAATGTTACTGTGAGGGGTGTGTTATAGAGAAAATGTTACAGTGAGGGGTGTGTTATGGTGAGAATGTTACAGTGAGGGGTGTGTTATGGTGAGAATGTTACAGTGAGGGGTGTGTTAGAGAGAGAATGTTACAGTGAGGGGTGTGTTAGAGAATGTTACAGTGAGGGGTGTGTTATAGAGAGAATGTTACTGTGAGGGGTGTGTTAGAGAGAGAATGTTACTGTGAGGGGTGTGTTAAAGAGAGAATGTTACAGTAAGGGGTGTGTTATAGAGAGAATGTCACAGTGAGGGGTGTGTTACAGAGAGAATGTTACAGTGAGGGGTGTGTTACGGAGAGAATGTTACAGTGAGCGGTGTGTTATAGAGAGAATGTTACTGTGAGAGGTGTGTTATAGAGAGAATGTTACTGTGAGGGGTGTGTTATAGAGAGAATGTTACAGAGATGGGTGTGTTACAGAGAAAATGTTACAGTGAGGGGTGTGTTACAGAGGGAATGTTACAGTGAGGGATGTGTTATAGAGAGAATGTTACAGTGAGGGGTGTGTTATAGAGAGAATGTTACAGTGAGGGGTGTGTTATAGAGAGAATATAACAGTGAGGGGAGTGTTATAGAGAGATTGTTACTGTGAGGGGTATGTTATAGAAAGAATGTTACAGTGAGGGGTGTGTTATAGAGAGAATGTTACAGTGAGAGGTGTGTTAGAGAATGTTACAGTGAGTGGTGTGTTACAGAGAGAATGTTACAGTGAGGGGTGTGTTAGAGAATGTTACAATGAGGGGTGTGTTACAGAGAGAATGTTACAGTGAGGGGTGTGTTATAGAGAGAAGGTTACAGTGAATGGTGTGTTACAGAGAGAATGTTACAGTGAGGGGTGTGTTAGAGAATGTTACAGTGAGGGGTGTGTTACAGAGAGAATGTTACAGTGAGGGGTGTGTTATAGAGAGAATGTTACCATGAGTGGTGTGTTAGAGAGAGAATGTTACAGTGAGGGACGTGTTAGAGAGAGAATGTTACAGAGAGGGGTGTGTTACAGAGAGAATGTTACCGTGAGGGGTGTGTTATAGAGAGAATGTTACAGTGAGGGGTGTGTTAGAGAATGTTACAGTGAGGGGTGTGTTAGAGAATGTTACAGTGAGGGGTGTGTTAGAGAATGTTACAGTGAGGGGTGTGTTAGAGAATGTTACAGTGAGGGGTGTGTTACAGAGAGAATGTTACAGTGAGGGGTGTGTTATAGAGAGAATGTTACAGTGAGGGGTGTGTTACAGAGAGAATGTTACAGTGAGGGGTGTGTTAGAGAAAGTTACAGTGAGGGGTGTGTTACAGAGAGAATGTTACAGTGAGGGGTGTGTTATGGAGAGAATGTTACTGTGAGGGGTGTGTTAGAGAGAAAATGTTACTGTGAGGGTTGTGTTCGAGAGAGAATGTTACAGTGAGGGTTGTGTTAGAGAATGTTACAGTGAGGGGTGTATTACAGAGAGAATGTTACCGTGAGGGGTGTGTTAGAGAATGGTAGTGAGGGGTGTGTTACAGAGAGAATGTTACTGTGAGGGTTGTGTTACAGAGAGAATGTTACAGTGAGGGGTGTGTTAGAGAATGTTACAGTGAGGATTGTGTTAGAGAATGTTACAGTGAGGAGTGTGTTACAGAGAGAATGTTACAGAGAGGGGTGTGTTACAGAGAGAATGTTACAGTGCGGGGTGTGTTACAGAGAGAATGTTACAGTGAGGGCTGTGTTATAGAGAGAATGTTACAGTGAGGGGTGTGTTACAGAGAGAATGTTACGGTGGGGGGTGTGTTACAGAGAGAATGTTACTGTGAGGGGTGTGTTATAGAGAGAATGTTACTGTGAGGGGTGTGTTATGGAGAGAATGTTACCGTGAGGTGTGTGTTAGAGAATGTTACAGAGAGGGGTGTGTCACGGAGAGAATGTTACCGTGAGGGGTGTGTTAGAGAATGTTACAGTGAGGGGTGTGTTACAGAGAGAATGTTACTGTGAAGAGTGAGTTATAGAGGGAATATTTTTGTGAGTGATGTCTTATAAAGAGAATTTTACAGTGAGGGGTGTGTTATAGAGTTAATGTTACAGTGAGGGGTGTGTTATAGAGAGAATGTTACAGTGAGGGGTGTGTTACAGAGAGAATGTTACCGTGAGGGGTGTGTTATAGAGAGAATGTTACTGTGAGGGGTGTGTTAGAGAGAATGTTACAGTGAGGGGTGTGTTAGAGAATGTTACAGTGAGGGGTGTGTTAGAGAATGTTACAGTGAGGGGTGTGTTACAGAGAGAATGTTACAGTGAGGGGTGTGTTATAGAGAGAATGTTACAGTGAGGGTTGTGTTACAGAGAGAATGTTACCCTGAGGGGTGTGTTAGAGAAAGAATGTGACAGTGAGGGGCGTGTTAGAGAATGGTAGTGAGGTGTGTGTTACAGAGAGAATGTTACTATGAGGGTTGTGTTAGAGAGAGAATGTTACAGTGAGGGGTGTGTTAGAGAATGTTACAGTGAGGGGTGTGTTAGAGAATGTTACAGTGAGGGGTGTGTTACAGAGAGAATGTTAAAGAGAGGGGTGTGTTACAGAGAGAATGTTACAGTGTGGGGTGTGTTACAGAGAGAATGTTACAGTGAGGGCTGTGTTATAGAGAATGTTACAGTGGGGGGTGTGTTACAGAGAGAATGTTACTGTGAGGGGTGTGTTACAGAGAGAATGTTACTGTGAGGGGTGTGTTATGGAGAGAATGTTACCGTGAGGGGTGTGTTAGAGAATGTTACAGAGAGGGGTGTGTCACGGAGAGAATGTTACCGTGAGGGGTGTGTTAGAGAATGTTACAGTGAGGGGTGTGTTACAGAGAGAATATTACTGTGAAGAGTGAGTTATAGAGGGAATATTTTTGTGAGTGATGTCTTATAAAGAGAATTTTACAGTGAGGGGTGTGTTATAGAGTTAATGTTACAGTGAGGGGTGTGTTATAGAGAGAATGTTACAGTGAGGGGTGTGTTATGGAGAGAATGTTAGAGTGAGGGGTGTGTTACAGAGAGAATGTTAGAGTGAGGGGTGCGTTATAGAGAGAATGTTATTGTGAGGTGTGTGTTATTGGAGAGAATGTTACAGTGAGGGGTGCATTATGGGGAGAATGTTACTGTGTGGGGTGTGTTCTGGAGAGAATGTTACAGTGAGGGGTGCGTTATGGGGAGAATGTTACTGTGAGGGGTGTGTTATGGAGAGAATGTTACAGTGAGGGGTGCGTTATGGAGAGAATGTTACCGTGAGGGGTGTGTTATAGAGAGAATGTTACTGTGAGGGGTGTGTTATGGAGAGAATGTTACAGTGAGGTGTGTTATAGAGAGAATGTTACAGTGACGTTTGTGTTATGGAGAGAATGTTACAGTGAGGGGTGTGTTATATTGAAAATGTAACAGTGAGCCGTGTGTTATGGAGAGAATGTTACTGTGAGGGGTGTGTTATAGATAGAATGTTACAGTGAAGGGTGTGTTACAGAGAGAATGTTACTGTGAGATGTGTTATAGAGAGAATGTTACAGTGAGGTGTGTGTTCTGGAGAGAATGTTACTGTGAGGGGTGTGTTATAGAGAAAATGTTACAGTGAGGGGTGTGTTATGGTGAGAATGTTACAGTGAGGGGTGTGTTAGAGAGAGAATGTTACAGTGAGGGGTGTGTTAGAGAATGTTACAGTGAGGGGTGTGTTATAGAGAGAATGTTACTGTGAGGGGTGTGTTAAAGAGAGAATGTTACAGTAAGGGGTGTGTTATAGAGAGAATGTCACAGTGAGGGGTGTGTTACAGAGAGAATGTTACAGTGAGGGGTGTGTTACGGAGAGAATGTTACAGTGAGCGGTGTGTTATAGAGAGAATGTTACTGTGAGAGGTGTGTTATAGAGAGAATGTTACTGTGAGAGGTGTGTTATAGAGAGAATGTTACTGTGAGGGGTGTGTTATAGAGAGAATGTTACAGAGATGGGTGTGTTACAGAGAAAATGTTACAGTGAGGGGTGTGTTACAGAGGGAATGTTACAGTGAGGGATGTGTTATAGAGAGAATGTTACAGTGAGGGGTGTGTTATAGAGAGAATGTTACAGTGAGGGGTGTGTTATAGAGAGAATATAACAGTGAGGGGTGTGTTATAGAGAGATTGTTACTGTGAGGGGTATGTTATAGAGAGAATGTTACAGTGAGGGGTGTGTTATAGAGAGAATGTTACAGTGAGAGGTGTGTTAGAGAATGTTACAGTGAGTGGTGTGTTACAGAGAGAATGTTACAGTGAGGGGTGTGTTAGAGAATTTTACAGTGAGGGGTGTGTTACAGAGAGAATGTTACAGTGAGGGGTGTGTTATAGAGAGAAGGTTACAGTGAATGGTGTGTTACAGAGAGAATGTTACAGTGAGGGGTGTGTTAGAGAATGTTACAGTGAGGGGTGTGTTACAGAGAGAATGTTACAGTGAGGGGTGTGTTATAGAGAGAATGTTACCATGAGTGGTGTGTTAGAGAGAGAATGTTACAGTGAGGGACGTGTTAGAGAGAGAATGTTACAGTGAGGGGTGTGTTATAGAGAGAATGTTACTGTGAGGGGTGTGTTAGAGAGAATGTTACAGTGAGGGGTGTGTTAGAGAATGTTACAGTGAGGGGTGTGTTACAGAGAGAATCTTACAGTGAGGGGTGTGTTAGAGAAAGTTACAGTGAGGGGTGTGTTACAGAGAGAATGTTACAGTGAGGGGTGTGTTATGGAGAGAATGTTACTGTGAGGGGTGTGTTAGAGAGAAAATGTTACTGTGAGGGTTGTGTTCGAGAGAGAATGTTACAGTGAGGGTTGTGTTAGAGAATGTTACAGTGAGGGGTGTATTACAGAGAGAATGTTACCGTGAGGGGTGTGTTAGAGAATGGTAGTGAGGGGTGTGTTACAGAGAGAATGTTACTGTGAGGGTTGTGTTACAGAGAGAATGTTACAGTGAGGGGTGTGTTAGAGAATGTTACAGTGAGGGGTGTGTTAGAGAATGTTACAGTGAGGAGTGTGTTACAGAGAGAATGTTACAGAGAGGGGTGTGTTACAGAGAGAATGTTACAGTGCGGGGTGTGTTACAGAGAGAATGTTACAGTGAGGGCTGTGTTATAGAGAGAATGTTACAGTGAGGGGTGTGTTACAGAGAGAATGTTACGGTGGGGGGTGTGTTACAGAGAGAATGTTACTGTGAGGGGTGTGTTATAGAGAGAATGTTACTGTGAGGGGTGTGTTATGGAGAGAATGTTACCGTGAGGGGTGTGTTAGAGAATGTTACAGAGAGGGGTGTGTCACGGAGAGAATGTTACCGTGAGGGGTGTGTTAGAGAATGTTACAGTGAGGGGTGTGTTACAGAGAGAATGTTACTGTGAAGATTGAGTTATAGAGGGAATATTTTTGTGAGTGATGTCTTATAAAGAGAATTTTACAGTGAGGGGTGTGTTATAGAGAGAATGTTACAGTGAGGGGTGTGTTACACAGAGAATGTTACCGTGAGGGGTGTGTTATAGAGAGAATGTTACTGTGAGGGGTGTGTTAGAGAGAATGTTACAGTGAGGGGTGTGTTAGAGAATGTTACAGTGAGGGGTGTGTTAGAGAATGTTACAGTGAGGGGTGTGTTACAGAGAGAATGTTACAGTGAGGGGTGTGTTATAGAGAGAATGTTACAGTGAGGGGTGTGTTACAGAGAGAATCTTACAGTGAGGGGTGTGTTAGAGAAAGTTACAGTGAGGGGTGTGTTACAGAGAGAATGTTACAGTGAGGGGTGTGTTATGGAGAGAATGTTACTGTGAGGGGTGTGTTAGAGAGAGAATGTTACTGTGAGGGTTGTGTTCGAGAGAGAATGTTACAGTGAGGGTTGTGTTAGAGAATGTTACAGTGAGGGGTGTATTACAGAGAGAATGTTACCGTGAGGGGTGTGTTATAGAGAGAATGTTACTGTGAGGGGTGTGTTAGAGAGAGAATGTTACTGTGAGGGGTGTGTTAGAGAGAGAATGTTACAGTGAGGGGTGTGTTAGAGAATGTTACAGTGAGGGGTGTGTTACAGAGTGAATGTTACAGTGAGGGGTGTGTTAGAGAATGTTACAGTGAGGGGTGTGTTACAGAGAGAATGTTACTGTGAGGGTGTGTTACAGAGAGAATGTTACAGTGAGGGGTGTGTTATAGAGAGAATGTTACTGTGAGACGTGTGTTATAGAGAGAATGTTACTGTGGGGGTGTGTTATAGAGAGAATGTTACAGTGATGGGTGTGTTACGGAGAGAATGTTATAGTGAGGGGTGTGTTACGGAGAGAATGTTACCCTGAGGGGTGTGTTAGAGAATGTTACAGTGAGGGGTGTGTTATAGAGATAATGTTACAGTGAGGGGTGTGTTATAGGGATAATGTTACAATGAGGGGTGTGTTATAAGGAGAATGTTACTGTGAGGGCTGTGTTATAGAGGGAATGTTACTGTGAGGGTGTGTTATGGAGAGAATGTTACTGTGAGGGGTGTTTTATAGAGAGAATGTTACAGTGAGGGATTTGTTACAGAGAGAATGTTACAGTGAGGGGTGTGTTATAAAGAGAATGTTACAGTAAGGGGTGTGTTATAGAGAGAATGTTACAGTGAGAGGTGTATTAGAGAACAATATGGTGAGGGGTGTGTTATGGAGAGAATTTTACAACAAGGTCTGTTTTCTTTTATTCTTTCATGGGATGTGGGCATCACTGGCTGGGCCAACATTTATTGCCCATCCCTAATTGCCCCCTTGAGAAGGTGGTGGTGAGCCGTCTTCTTGAGCTGCTGCAGTCCATGTGGTGTCGGTACACCCACAGTGCTGTTAGGGAGGGAGTTCCAGGATTTTAACCCAGTGACAGTGAAGGAACGCCATTGTATGCAGAGAACGTCACAGAAAGGTTCGGGGCGGGAGAGGTGTGTATTATGGAGAGTTGGTGACAGTGAGCGGTGCTCTAGGGAGAGAAAGGGTGATCAGGCTTGAACTATACAGAAAGTGTAACAGAAACAGCTCTGTTGTTGTTGGGTCACCTTGGAAGATGCTGGCTGTCTCTTTGGAAGAGATCTGCCTGGAGTCATACAGCCTTTTTCAGCATAACCTTTATTTACACACTCAGCTACGGGATTACAAAGCACTCGGACCAACCTGTGTTGCTCCCTCAGATCCTCCTCATTCTCTCCTCTCAGACATCATTATTACATAGCTACTTACGCACATGCTCATTAGTTATTGCTGGAGTAGAGTTAGCGTTCACACTTTACTCTGCATCTTCCCCCTAGTCTTTATCTCCACACCCTCCTACACCCCCACCCCCCACCTCAAGTTCTCTCTTTTGGCAGGGATAACCTCTCTGAATGTGTACGGAGTTCTCTTTCGAGGTTGTTGAGGACTAGTTCGCTTCTAAACTCATTTCCAAAACAAATCCTGTTTTCCTGTTTTCGGTTCTGTCGTCGCAGTGCTAGAGTTAACCCTCTACTGTACAAATGGCCTCTTTCTCCCGTTGTACTCCTGTGGTTGGAAGGCAAGGCCACAACAGCCCTATTGGAAATTCTTTGCCTAGCCCTGAGGCTGCACCGTCTCGTTTACATCCCCAGCCACCGGACACAGTTACCGGAGAGTCGTTATGGCTCAGAAGGAGGCCATTCGGCCCATTGTGCCTGCACCGGCTCTCCAGCTGAGCACTTTGTTAAAACATTCATTCGCGGGGATGCGGGCTTCGCTGGCTGGGCCGGCATTTATTGCCCGTCCCTAGTTGCCCTTTGAGAGGGGGGTGGTGAGTACACCCGCCCTCCCCCCCCCCCCCAGGGGAAGTCGGTGGTCCCTGGTGGGGAGAAGAGTGTTTTCTGCTCCTGTCTCTCGCGCAGTCCCATTCAGAGCGTCAGGCAGAAAAGGCAGCAGGCGTTGAGTTTAGCGAAAATCAAATCAAGTAAAGCTGGACGTGGCAAAGCACGTTGCAGCCAGTGAAGCACTTTGGTGAGTCACTGCTGCGATTTAGGAGCTGCAGCAGCCAGTTTGCACACTGCAAGTTCCCGGCAGTAGCAGTGCGATAAACAATTACCTCGTCTGTTTTTGTGGTGTTCGTTGAAAGGCAAATATTGGCCTGAGGGCACTGAGGAGGACTCCCACTCTGCTCTCCCTCCAACAGCAGGGGGGACTTTTACATCCACCTGTGAGGGCACATGGGACCTTGGGTTTAACGTTTCGTCTGAAAGGCGGCACCTCTGACAGTGCGGCACTCCCTCAGTACTGACCCTCCGACAGTGCAGCACTCCCTCAGTACTGACCCTCCGACAGTGCAGCACTCCCTCAGTACTGACTCTTCGACAGTGCAGCACTCCCTCAGTACTGACCCTCAGACAGTGCAGCACTCCCTCAGTACTGACCCTCAGACAGTGCAGCACTCCCTCAGTACTGACCCTCAGACAGTGCAGCACTCCCTCAGTACTGACCCTCAGACAGTGCAGCACTCCCTCAGTACTGACCCTCCAACAGTGCAGCACTCCCTCAGTACTGATCCTCTGACAGTGCAGCACTCCCTCAGTACTGACTTTCTGACAGTGCAGCACTCCCTCAGTACTGATCCTCTGACAGTGCAGTACTCCCTCAATACTGACCCTCCGACAGTGCAGCACTCTCTCAGTACTGACTCTCTGACAGTGCAGCGCTCCTTCAGTACTGACCCTTCGACAGTGCAGCGCTCCCTCAGTACTCACCCTCAGACAGTGCAGCACTCCCTCAGTACTGACCCTCTGACAGTGCAACACTCCCTCAGTACTGACTTTCTGACAGTGCAGCACTCCCTCAGTACTGATCCTCTGACAGTGCAGCACTCCCTCAGTACTGACCCTCCGACAGTGCAGCACTCCCTCAGTACTGACTCTTCGACAGTGCAGCACTCCCTCAGTACTGACCCTCAGACAGTGCAGCACTCCCTCAGTACTGACCCTCAGACAGTGCAGCACTCCCTCAGTACTGACCCTCAGACAGTGCAGCACTCCCTCAGTACTGACCCTCCAACAGTGCAGCACTCCCTCAGTACTGACCCTCCGACAGTGCAGCACTCCCTCAGTACTGATCCTCTGACAGTGCAGCACTCCCTCAGTACTGACTTTCTGACAGTGCAGCACTCCCTCAGTACTGATCCTCTGACAGTGCAGTACTCCCTCAATACTGACCCTCCGACAGTGCAGCACTCCCTCAGTGCTGACTCTCTGACAGTGCAGCGCTCCTTCAGTACTGACCCTTCGACAGTGCAGCGCTCCCTCAGTACTCACCCTCAGACAGTGCAGCACTCCCTCAGTACTGACCCTCTGACAGTGCAACACTCCCTCAGTACTGACTTTCTGACAGTGCAGCACTCCCTCAGTACTGATCCTCTGACAGTGCAGCACTCCCTCAGTACTGACCCTCCGACAGTGCAGCACTCCCTCAGTACTGACCCTCAGACAGTGCAGCACTCCCTCAGTACTGACCCTCAGACAGTGCAGCACTCCCTCAGTACTCACCCTCAGACAGTGCAGCGCTCCCTCAGTACTGACCCTCTGACAGTGCGACACTCCCTCAGCACTGATCCTCCGACAGTGCGGCGCTCCCTCAGTACTGACCTTCAGACAGTGCAGCGCTCCCTCAGTACTGACCCTCAGACAGTGCAGCACTCCCTCAGTACTGACCCTCAGACAGTGCAGCACTGCCTCTGCACAGCACCGGCACTGGAAATGGCGGCCTGGAGTTTTTGGAAGGAATGAGTTGTGGGTGTGTCTCTTGCTGGTTCCCTGAAACTCATGGGGTGGGTGAAGCATTCTGCTTTTCGTCGCGTCTGGGTCCATACAGTGTAAGGGCGAGGATCTGCCCGCTTTGACAGCTCTGCTGGCCCACGGCGAGGTAGACCTGTCGGGCGCGGGCGAGGTAGACCTTTCGGGCACGGGCCTGTTAAACCGATTCCCTGTCGCCTGAAGGTCCTTCTGTCGTCTTGCCAGCCTTTCTAATTGTCGCACTTTCCACCCCCCACCCCCCACCCCCCCTGCAGCGAAAGAGGAATCTGTGGCCACCTTCAAAGGCACCGAGTTTTTCTGCTACGACCTCTCGCACAACCCCATCCAGAGCAGCAGCGACGAAATCACGCTCTCCTTCAAGACGCTGCAGCGCAATGGGCTGATCCTCCACACAGGGAAGTCGGCCGACTACGTCAACCTGGCTCTGAAGAACGGGGCAGTCTCGCTGGTCATCAACCTCGGCTCGGGCGCCTTCGAGGCGCTGGTGGAACCGGTCAACGGCAAGTTCAACGACAACGACTGGCACGACGTGAGGGTGACACGCAACCTCCGGCAGGTAATGACAACCCACGTGTCGCTGACCTGCGACCCGCTCACCTCTTTCTCTTTAAGGGCCCTGGGGTGGAGGGCGGGAGGTGGGAGAGGGGAGGAACTATAACGGGCAGGGTCCCTACGTGGCACAAATTGTTTCCTTCAGCACCAACGCCAATCCATCCGCAAATACCCTCGTTGCTCCAATCGAGGTTCGGTCGCTGAGGGTTGACCCGTCCAGGGCAAGGCCAATTAGAGTTTACTTCCAGCCAATCAACGGTCGTTTATGGTAAGACTGGTGTTACGTGGACAGACTCAGGGGGATTTCCGATGCTCTCTGCACCCCCCGTGCCAAGGGTGAACAACAGCAATCCTAGTAACTCGTAAAATCGATCATCTAAAGTGTGAATAAGGATGGTCGCAGTGTCACTGAGCTCAGAGTTGGGGGGGGACATGTGTTGAAATCCCATCATATCAGCCGGTAGAATTTAATTTCAATTAATAATCCTGTTTTTTTATTCATTCGCTCATAGGATGTAGCATCGCTGGCTAGGCCAGCATTTATTGCCCATCCCTAATTCAGGGGGTATTTAAGAGTCAACCATATTGCTGTGGGGTCTGGAGTCACGTGTAGGCCCAGACTGGGTAAGGACAGCAGATTTCCTTCCCTAAAGGGGGCATTAGTGAACCAGATGGGTTTTTACAACAATCCACAATGGTTTCATGAGTCATCATTAGACCTTTAATTTCAGAGTTTTATCGAATTCAAATTCCACCATCTGCTCATGATGGGATGTGAACCCAGGTCCCCAGGACATTACCCTCGCTCTCTGGATTACTCGTCCAGCAACAATACCACTCTGCCATCACCTCCCCAAAAGCTACTCTCAGTAATGGTGACCATGGAAGCTATCATTATTAAAAAAAAATCCCAACTAGTTCACTAATGTCCCCTTTAGGGAAGGAAATCTGCTGTCCTTACCCGGTCTGGGCCTACATGTGACTCCAGACCCACAGCAAATGTGGCTGACTCTTAACCCCCCTCTGAAATAGCCGAGAAAGCCCCTCAACTGTAGGTCACTCGTAGGGATGGGCAACAAATGTTGGCCTCACCAGGGTGACGCCCACATCTCACGACAAAATCAAGGACAAAAGAATTCAAGCGGGAGAACCGACAGTAATTCAGAGATGCTGTAGTCAATGGGCTAATTCTCCACAGCTTTATTCTGTGGACTCCTTGTTGAGTGACCATATGATTGTCCAGAGAAGTAAAGGTGCTGGGTTAGCTGATCTTTCATCAAGTCGGCCCTTAGGATATGAGCGTTGCTGGCGAGGCCCACTGTAGTTGTCTATGAGAACTGCTACACTCTGTGCAGTGAAGGGGCTGGGAGCACTGTGGGACTGTGTCGCACGATAGAGTGTCCTGGGAAGTTGGACCTCGATGTTGATGCCAGCTGGGCCAGCGATAGGATCTTAAAATCTTGCGGCACAGAAGGAAGTCATTTGAGAGATCCGGCCTGCGCCAGATAGGGGGGAGCCAAAGGGTGGCCCTTGGGCTGGAAAAAGCTGAACTAGTCAAGAGGTAACGCTGCAGATGGGTGTCCAGTGATCAGCTTGCTGGAGATGTCCATCCAAACGCGTCATGTGAGGACAGTGCTGGGCTGCGATTTTTCCCCTAGCTTTGTTAAGTAGCCGCTTCACAGTGAGGTACCAAAGGATGGACAGTGTCACCAACCTAGACCCAGCAAGGAACGAGCACTTCAGAGAAGGGTTGCTTAAACCTGTGGCTCATGGACCACCTGCAGCCCTCAAGTCCTAATAGTTGTCCACATAGAATAGGTGTACAATTTAGAGCAAAACAGCAGGCCGTTCGGCCCACCTTCTCCATGCTGGTGTTTCATGCACCGTGTGAGCCTGTACCCAACCCCTCTTCATCTCACCCTATCCTTCTATTCCTTTCTTCCCCCTGTGTTTATCCAGCTTCCCTCTTATCTGCATTTATACTGCTCGCCTCGACCACTCCCTGTGGGAGCGAGTTCCACATTCTCCCCACTCCCTGGGTAAAGAAGTTTCTCCTGAATTCCCCATTGGATTTATGAGTGACCCCCCCACCCCTATCCGTTCACCCTTTCCCGATGGGGATAACCTCCAGTTCTGACTGCGTCCTGGTGGATCTTCGTTGCGCTTTCTCCAGTGCCGCTGTACCCTCCCTGTAATAGAGCGATCAGAGCTGTTCGCCGTGACTCCACATGCACTCCGAACGAGGTTCAGTACGAGTCCGGGCACGCTTTAGAAAGCTGTGCAACTTAGACCTGTCTCTGCTTATTATGCCTGGGAGCACTTGGCTGGGTTTGGCCAGGTTCCTTCATCGCAATTCTCCTGCAATCAGTCAGACCACACAAAAGGGTTCAGAATGTCGAGCCCAAGTCACACCCAGTGACCATTCGAGTTGGAGGCCTCTGTTTCCTTGGAAACTGGGCCCATCTAGAGAACTGACCACCTCCTCAGATGGAGTTAGCCACCGTAGAGTCACAGTGGGCCTTTCGCCCCATCTCAACCACCTGCAGTATTTTCGGAGGGGTTTTGGGGAGGGACGGGGTTTAAATATGTCTGGTGTCCAGCCCACCACCTCCCCACCCACCCCCTGAATTGACCTCCGCCGCCCACCACCACCCCCCCCCCACCCCCCTCCTGGAATGAGCAAAGGTCCCACCATATTGGGATGGATAATTAAAGGTCAGTTAGGCTTGTTGGCACGCCGGTTGACTGGGATAGCACGCTGCCCCACGCCACACACCCTGGTTGGCATGGGCAGGCGGGCGGCGGTGGGCAAGCCGTTTTTTTTTTTTTCTGGCCCCGATGGAGAACGACGGCAAGGCCGAGGTTGGCACCTCGCCCGGGTTGTGCCCTGTGTGCACTGGGGGCCCCCTCCACGAGATGTCACCACCCTCATCCCCCCACCACCCCCCCCCCCCGCCCCGAGACACCCTCCTTGCCGCCTGCCCACCAAAACACATCCCCCTCGCACCCCCACCCCCACCCACCACACCCTCCCTAGCCCCCTCCCTGGGTCGCCCTACAACAGCAGCGCTCACCCTCCTCCATGCCCCCCTTCCCCTGCAGTCCCGGCTGTGGCCATTACTGAGCCCCGGCGCTGCTCGCGTTTCAGGCCAATCGGACTGGCCGGCAGCTCTGGAGGGCGGGACTCGCTCCCACTGAGCAGGCCTAAGTCCCACTCTCGGCTCGCTCAACCCTCCCAAGCGTGTTATGGCTGTTTGTGGGCGGTGGGGGGTGGGGGTCCTTTGCCGGGTGTTGGCTGCAGGCCAGCTTTCCTTCTGGGGTGGGGGAGGTGGGGAGTGTGAGGTGGGGGGGGCGAGCAGGTCCATCCCCCCTTCTGCACCAACAGCCCCACACCGCTCCCCACCCCCGTCGTAAACTGCAGCAACTCACCAAGGCTCCTTCGACAGCACCTTCCAAACCCGTGACCTCTACCACCTAGAAGGACAAGGGCAGCAGACACATGGGGAACACCACCGCCTGCAAGTTCCCCTCTGAGTCACTCACCATCCTGACTTGGAAACATATCGGCCGTTCCTTCACTGTCGCTGGGACAAAACCCTGGAACTCCCTCCCTAACAGCACTGTGGGTGTACCTACACCACAGGGACTGCAGCGGCTCAAGAAGGCAGCTCACCCCCACCTTCTCAAGGGGGCAATTAGGGATGGGCAACAAATGCTGGGCCCGGCCAGCGAGGCCCACATCCCGTGAATGATTTTTTTTAAAAAATGCAGCCGACAGAATGGTGCTGGCACAGATGGAGGCCATTTGGCCCATCGAGCCCATGCTAGCTCTCCGCAAGGGCCCATTCCGCTTGTTGCACTCCCCTGTGAGCTTGGCACCCGCTAACAGGCCTTCAAGTAAGGTCTTCAGATCGCACTGGTTCTTTGGTTACAAGAACAATTAATGGGGACGGGCTTCTAAATATAACTTAATTCACCGAGGAACTGGATACTCCACCCAAACATAACCAGGAAGTGGACACGTTTCTCGTAATTCTCAAGGATTTTAAAAACTGGTTACTTACAGGTGGTGGGTCAACACGCTGATTAAAAAATGCTTGACTTTTTTTTCGCACTAGACCCATTTTCGACTGCATTAATCAAACCGCCCCAGGCTTCCACGCTTAAACATAATCAAGGAAAACTCTTAGAGCAAAGAATCTCTAACGAGGCAAATTAGATTGTGAAAAAGCCCTGCCCGATGGCACCAGGTTGTGGTGATTTAACCATTCGACGGCCTTGGGAAGAGCTTAACTGGAAATTCAGGAGGAAAGGGCTTTTCCCAAACAGGCAATTCTGGGCATGATCTTTTTTTATTATTAATATTCGATCATGAGTGTCACTGGCCAGGCCAGTGTTTGTTGTCCGTCCCAAGTTGCCCTCGTTCGGAGGGTGTTTAAGAGTCAGCCACATTGCCCTGGAGTCCTGGAGTCACATGTAGGGCCAAACCAGGCAAGGGCGGCAGATATCCTTCCCTAAAGGGGGCGTTGGTGAACGAGGTGGGTTTTTACAACAATCGACAAGGGGCTTCGTGGTCACCAAGTCCAGGTTTTTATTGATTTCAAGCTCCAGTGCCTGCCATGGTGGGATGTTGAACCCAGGTTCCTCAGGGAATTACCATGGGTCTTTGGATGACTAGCCCAGCAGTGACAATACCGCTAGGTCATTGCCTCCCCTTAGTCCAGGCCTGCGTCCAGACCCCCACTTCACACCCAGAGTGGAAACCTCACCACCACCACCACCCCCCGCCCCCCCACCGCCCCACAAAGTGGGACGCGGCAGATCTGTGATCAAAAGCGGCTGGGAGCCTGCGTTTTGAGAGAGTGGATGCAAGGGCAGATAATGGGTGCGGTAAAGGCAGGGTGGTGATTATGGGTTATCATGCCAAAGAGCTTGCAAAGAGGGAATAATGCACTCAGCGAGACAAAAACACTTCCAGTCAACAGGTCCCTAATTATCACCCGAACACCAATAACAGAAAGGCATTATTACCGTCATTCACCAGAAATGAGGAGTTATGGTTGTCAATGGGCTTGTGGCAAGTGGTTATTAAATAAAGTGATCCGGCTTTGGTACTGGAGGGGAATAGGAGGAGAGGGAGGGAGCGAGGCCTTGGAAGGATTTAGAAAAAGGGACGGGAACTTTTCAAGTGAGGCGCTGCCAATAAATGCCAACTGCACCTTACACTTGGAACGTAGTTACTTGCCGACCAGAAGGGAGATTATATTTAATCCCTCATAAATTTTTTTCTTATTTCGGCACAGACTGGAAGGGCCGAATGGCCTGTTTTTTTGTGCTGTAGTGTCCTATGGTTCTCTGGTTCTGAACAAAGTTCCATTGTCATTTGGGGCTTCTTGAATTGATTTGTAGTCTGGAATACTCCTGGATGCCAGATCTCCTATAACTAACTCCCTGTGACGAGCTCACACTCCCAGCCATCTCGCTTGGCGCTCCCACTCCCCAGCGCGATGGCTGTGGGGAGACCCCTGCTAGGGAGTATGAGTATACGGAGATTGGATGCAGCCAAGGTAGGGGAGTGAATGGCACAGTTTGGATCGTTAGGCTATGGCTGGAGGGAGAGACCTGCATTTCTGTGGCGCCTTTCATGATCTCGGATCGACCCCCAAAGCACCCTGCAGCCCATTAAGTGCATTTTCCGATGTGCAGTCTCTGCACAGGAAACACGGCAGCTCATCTGCGCACAGGAAGATCCCATGCTAATTCCCGGCAGTGACCAGATGATCTGGATGTATGTTTTCTTTTAAGTATGAGGGTTGAAGGACATGTCAGCCCACCCAAGACAACAGGGAGACCACTGGACGCCAGTCATAGAATGGTAACAGTGCAGAAGGAGGCCATTCGACCCATCGTGCCCATGTCTGCTCTCTGCATGAGCAGCTCACTTGCTCCCAAACCCCGCCTTCTCCCGTAGTCCAGCGAAAGAAGGTTTTTAACTTGTGTTGCTGTTGCTTCTCTTGCCAATCACCTTAGCTTGGTGCCCCCTGCACCACCCCCCACCCCCGCCCCATTTCTCGACCCTTCCACCAACGGGAACGGTTTCCCCCTATCGATTCTGTCCCGGCCCCTGACGATTTTGAACACCTCCGTCAAATCTCCTCTCCAAGGAGAACAGCCCCAGCTTCTCGGGTCGATCCACGTGACTGAAGTCCCTCAGCCCTGGAACCGCTCCCCGTGAATCTTTTCTGCAGCCAAGAGTGAGAGAAAGATAGGTTTGAATTTATATGTGACCTCAGGATGTTGCAAAGTGTTTACAACTAATGGAAAAAAAATAGAAGTGTTGGAACTGCCCTAAAGTAGGAGCGGGGACTATACCAGGTCCTTTTTAACCAGATGTTGAGCCATCACCATATAATGGCTCTCTGTTGCTATGTCAAGATGTTACGGGTGATGGTGGCAAGGTGGTAATGTCACTAGTAAGCCAAAAGCCTAGGATGATACTCTGGAGATATGGGTTCAAATCCCACCACGGCAGCTGGTGGTATTTAAATTCAGTGAACTAATCTGGAATATAAAGTGAGTCTCAGTGATGGTGACCATGGCAAATATCATCAATTGTTGTAAAAAGCCCATCTGGTTCACTAATGTCCCCTTTAGGGAAGGAGATCTGCCGTCCTTACCTGGTCTGGGCCTACATGTGACTCCAGGCCCCACAGCAATGTGGTTGACTCTTAACTGCCCCTCTGAAATGGCCATTGGGGGCAGTTAGGGATGGGCAACAAATGATGGCCTTGCTAAGCAATGCCTGCATCCCATGAAGGGAAAAAAAATGACTTCTCCTTCCTGGTTAGTATTGCCTCCATTACATTATCGGCCCCTTACCACCTACAGTTTCCCTCACATTGGGCAGGGCCCAATTTGACCTGGAGAGTGACCAATAATAAGATGAAAGCAGAGTGAGCGAGACAAGGAGCCGTTGACCTCAAGCAATAGGTGAGCAAGGCACAAGTGGCTCATGTCGTTTTGGGGGGGTCTTACCTTCACCCCTAAACTTTAGTACAATGGAGTATGTTATGGCAAAGTCCCACAAAGAGTTGACCGTAATAGTCTTTGACGTTACAGAGCGAAGCTCATGTGAACTTTAAAAACTCTTTGGTGGGATGTGGGCACCACTGATGATGTGAGAGTCTGGGGAAGGCAGAATGGATTGAAGCTCATGTAAGGGACTATTCATGTCACTGCCCAAGCCTCTCGCTCCCCTGACTTGGAAATATATCGGCCGTTCCTTCACTGTCGCTGGGCCCAAATCCTGGAACTCCCTCCCTAACTGCACGGTGGGTGTACCTACACCACAGGGACTGCAGCGGCTCAAGAAGGCGGCTCACCCCCACCTTCTCGAGGGGGCAATTAGGGATGGGCAATGAATGCTGGTCCTAGAGGCTGACACCCCCCCATCCTACGAATGAATAATTTAAGAAAATAGAGTGTTTGCAGCTGGCAGTCTTCAGGAGCTATTGAAACCACTCCAGCCCCACCGCACAATGAACGGCCATGTGTTTACATTCCCACTCCAGTGACGTGAGTGCCGGAATCTCGGCTGTTGCTCCCGGTGGGGGTATCTTGTCCCCATGGCCAATTTTTGAAGAAGGCCAGACCCAGGTCCCTGACCAGAATGCATCCTTCGATCTACACCAGGATCAGGACATTATCACGTTATGTTTGTGGGAGCTTTCTGTGTATAAAGTGGCTGCTATGTTTTTTTTTGTAGCTGGGACTGTGCTTTGCAAAGTGCTTTCGGATGGTGCTGAAAGGCACTGTAGAACTGTCAGCCTGTCTTCAAGGCTGCTTTATTGCAGCATGCCTGTCGAGTGCATGCTCTCGGTGTTGTTTTATATTCGCTCAGGGGATGTGGGCTTGACTGGCAAGGCCAGTATTTGCTGCCCATCCCTAAATGTCCTGTGCCTCGCTCAGCCATTGTCAGAGTCAACCGCATCGCTGTGGGTCTGGAGTCATGTGTAGGCCAGGCCGGGTAAAGGTCGGAGGATTTCCTTAGTGAACCAGATGTGTTTTTATGACAATCGTTGATAGTCGTCATGGTCGCCATTACTGGGAGCATTACTTTTCACAGAATCACACAGAATCACACACAGTGCAGAAGAGGCCCTTTGGCCCATCGAGTCTGCACCGACACGTGAGAAACACCTGACCTACCTACCTAATCCCATTTACCAGCACTTGGCCCATCGCCTTGAATGTTCTGACGTGCCAAGTGCTCATCCAGGTACTTTTTAAAGGATGTGAGGCAACCCGCCTCCACCACCCTCCCAGGCAGCGCATTCCAGACCCTCACCACCCTCTGGGTAAAAGAGTTTTTCCTCACATCCCCCCTAAACCTCCTGCCCCTCACCTTGAACTTATGCCCCCTCATGACTGACCCTTCAACTAAGGGGAACAGCTGCTCCCTATCCACCCTGTCCATGCCCCTCATAATCTTGTACACCTCGATCAGGTCACCCCTCAGTCTTCTCTGCTCCAACGAAAACAACCCAAGTCTATCCAACCTCTCTTCATAACTTAAATGTTCCATGCCAGGCAACATCCTGGTGAATCTCCTCTGCACCCCCTCCAGTGCAATCACATCCTTCCTATAATGTGATGACCAGAACTGCACACAGTACTCCAGCTCTGGCCTCACCAAGGTTCTATACAACTCCAACATGACCTCCCTACTTTTGTAATCTGTGCCCGATTGATAAAGGCAAGTGTCCCATGTGCCTTTTTCACCACCTCACTAACGTGCCCCTCTGCCTTCAGAGATCTTTTAATTCCAGATTTTATTCATTCATAAAAGCAAAAAACCGCGGATGCTGGAAATCCAAAACAAAAACAAAAATACCTGGAAAAACTCAGCAGGTCTGGCAGCATCTGCGGAGAGGGACACAGTTAACGTTTCGAGTCCGAATGACCCTTCAACAGAATTAAGGAAAAATAGAAGGGAGGTGAAATATAAGCTGGTTTAAGGGGGGGTGGGACAAGTAGAGCCAGTGATAGGTGGAGATAACCAAAAGATGTCATAGACAAGAGGATGTTGATATTATCTAAGGAATGTGCTTATTCATGATAGGTCATTGGCTAGGCCCATATTTATTACCCATCCCTAGTTCAGGGGGCATTTAAGAGTCAACCACATTGCTGTGAGTACACATAGGGCAGGTATGAATGAACCAGATGGGTTTCTACAACAATGGTTTCATGGTCATTATTAGACTTTTAATTGCAGATTCATATTGAATTTGATCATCTACCGTGGTGGGATTTGAACCCATGTCCCCAGACAGATTACCCTGGGCCTCTGGATTACCAGTCCGGCAACAATACCACTACACCACTGCCACTGCCTCTGCCACCTCCCCCCACCCCCACCCCGCTTCTTAAAGAAGGCTCGTACGGACTGGAAACGTTAACTCCGCTTCCCTTTCCAGCGACGCTGCCAGACCTGCTGAGCTTTTCCAGCATCCACAGCATTTCGCCTTTACCTCCCGGAGCATCAGCCTGGGGCCTCTGGATCGCTCGCCGGGGTGACATCACCTGCTCCACCGTCTCCCTCAAACAGCGACTAGGAGCAGCTGATACAAGCTGTGGCAAGTTTGGGGGCATATCTCACGAAAGGGTAAATCTTAAAAAATAAGTTAACCAATTTCCAGCTGTCCAGAGTGTGGGGGGGTGGTAGGGGGGTGGGGATGAGAGACTTTGTGGAAGGAACAAGTAACCTACACGTACTATACAGGGTTTTGTGACTGAACTTATATTGGCAAAAGACTGATTTCAGCCTCCTCCTTTGTCAGTTGCACTTTCAGTACATTAACTAGTCATCTACACATTCCTGCACAAATTGACTGCAATAATTACACGTCTTTAAAAACACTGTATTGAACAGGGAGGAAATTGGATCGAATCAATACTGCTCCATGGCGCTAAAATATGACGGCAATTTGTATCCAGGCAACATCTCTCATCAGCAGCACAAGGATGTTACAGGCTCAGATCTGGCCTTCACTGGTCCCCCTCGCTGTCCGGGGGGTTTTTGTTTAAAGGGGCAGTCAGAGAGAGAGAAAAAAAAAACAGCCCAGCTAATTAGCGAGGAGGTGTCCTCGCCTGAGTCGGCTTCCTTTCTTGCCACCGCCTGCCGGATTGCAAGCCCCGCCCCCCCCCCCCGACTCCACCAACCCCCCGCTGCTCCCCCCCCCACCCCCGATCCCTGCCCCCCGCCCACGAGCCTACGGACTGTGAACTACTCAGCTGCTGAGTGCCCCAACCCCGGCCGGTCCTCGCCCGTCTGTACCTCACGCCAGTGGAGACAATCCGAAAGCTCTTCCTCGGCTGCAAAGTCCTCTGGAGGCCATGAAAGGCGCTATATAAATGCACGCCTTTCTCTCTCTCTCTCTCTGTCTCACTTCCCGGGAGCGTAAGAGTAATTGTTGCCCAAGGCTGCTGTGAGGCTACACCTGGAGTACTCTGTATAGTTTTGGCCTCCGTCCTAGAAGGGACATGCGTCCAAACGCACGAGTTAGGAGCAGGAGTAGGCCATTCGGCCCTTCAAGCCCGCTCCGCCATTCAACAAGACCATGGCCGACCTGATTGTGGCCTCAATTCCACTCTCCTGCCTACCCCCTGTGCTCTTTGACCCCCCCCCCCACCTTGTCAATCAAGAATCTATCTCCCTCTACCTTAAAAATATTCAATGCCCTTGCCTCCACTGCTCACTGGGGAAGAGAGTTCAAAGATTCATGACCTCCTGAGAGGGAAAAAAAATTCTCCTCATCTCTGTCTCAAATGAACATAAGAAATAGGAGCAGGAGTGAGGCCATTCGGCCCCTCAAGCCTGCTCCCCCTTTCAATAAGACCATGGCTGATCGGTTTGTGTTTTGAGTTCCACGTTCCCATCTATCCCCGATAACCTTTGATCCCCTTGCCTAACAAGAATCTATCTACCTCCACCTTAAAAATATTCAGTGACCCCGCCTCCATCGCCTTCTGAGGCCGAGAGTTCCAAAGTCACACAACCCTCTGAGAGAAAAAAATTACTCCTCATCTCTGTCCTAAAAGGGCGACCCCTAATTTTAAAACAGTGACCCCCTAGTTCTGGACTCACCCACAAGAGGAAACATCCTTTCCACATCCACCTTGTCAAGGCCGTTCAGGATCTTATACACTTCAGTCAAATCACCCCTCACTCTTCTAAACTCCAGTGGAAACAAGCCCAGTCTGTCCAACCTTTCCTCATAAGACAACCCACTCATTCCAGGTATCAATCTGGTAACCTCCTCTGAACCACCTCCAATGTATTTACACCCTTCCTTAAATAAGGAGACCAAAACTGCACACAGTGTTCGAGGTGCGGGACACCCCTTGTTTCTAAACTGTGTCCCCGAGTTCTAGTATGGAAGGATATACTTGCCTTTAGGGAGTCCAATAAAGACTCAGTGGGCTGGTTCCTGAATTAAGAGGACTGTCCAATGAGTAGATATTGAGTAGAATGGGCCTATACTCCTTGGAGATTCGAAGCATGAGAAATGATCTCATTGAAGCACATAAAACTCACAGCTGAGAGACTGACTGGAGAGTCTAGAACTAGGGTGGTCATGTTCTGAGGGTGAGGGATTAACACTTAGACCCGAGATGAGGGGAAATCTCTTCACTTGACCTGAGATGAGGAGAAATCTCTTCCCTCAACCCAAGATGAGGGGAAATCTCTTCATCCAACCCAAGATGAGGAGAAATCTCTTCACTCAACCCGAGATGAGGAGAAATCTCTTCACTCAACCCGAGATGAGGAGAGATCTCTTCACTCAACCCGAGATGAGGAGAAATCTCTTCCCTCAACCCGCGATGAGGAGAAATCTCTTCACTCAACCTGAGATGAGGGGAAATCTCTTCACTCAACCCAAGATGAGGAGAAATCTCTTCCCTCAACCCAAGATGAGGGGAAATCTCTTCCCTCAACCCGAGATGAGGAGAAATCTCTTCACTTAACCCAAGATGAGGGGAAATCTCTTCCCTCAACCCAAGATGAGGAGAAGTCTCTTCCCTCAACCCGAGATGAGGAGAAATCTCTTCACTCAACCTGAGATGAGGGGAAATCTCTTCACTCAACCTGAGATGAGGAGAAATCTCTTCACTCAACCTGAGATGAGGAGAAATCTCTTCACTCAACCTGAGATGAGGAGAAATCTCTTCACTCAACCTGAGATGAGGAGAAATCTCTTCACTCAACCTGAGATGAGGAGAAATCTCTTCTCAACCCGAGATGAGGAGAAATCTCTTCACTTGACCCGAGATGAGGAGAAATCTCTTCACTCAAAGGGCTGTGAATCTTTGCAATTCTCCACCCCAGAGAGCCATGGATGCTCAGTGGTTAAGTCTATTCAAGACATTGGTCGATAGACTTTGGGCACGGAGAGGATCAAGGGAAAATGTGGGAAAGCGGAATTGAGGTCAAAGATCAGCCGTGATCTTATTTTTCTTTCTTACCCTCCCATGCGATGTGGTCCACCCGCCCCTGATTGCCCCTTGAACTGAGTGGCCTGCTCGACATTTCAGAGGGGCAGTTAAAAGTCAACCGCATCGCTGTGGGGTCTGGAGTCACATGGAGGCCCAGACTGGGGTACGGACGGCAGATTTCCTTCCCCTAAAGGGGGCGTTAGTGAACCAGGTGGGGTTTTTATGACAATAGTTGTCATGGTCACCATTATTGAGACTCGCTTTACGTTCCAGCTGGCGTGGCTGGATTTGAACCCTGGCCCCCAGGACCTGTGGGTTACTAGTCCAGTGACATCGCTGCCTCGCCCACCCTCTGCTCCCGGATGAGATTGTCCAGTCCAGTTCGGATCAGTTGTCTGGCACACACAGACGTACACACACACACACAGCATACAGCAACAGGCAGGGAGTGAATGGCTGCCTTCTACCCTCCCAGTGTGTGTACTGTTAGCTGCGCAAGAGTTTTTTAAAAACATGTCTTCTTTCATGGGATGTGGGCGTCGCTGGCGAGGCCCAGCATTTGTTGCCCATCCCTAATTGCCCCTTGAACTGAGTGTCTTGCTTGGCCATTTCAGAGAGGCAGTTAAGAGTCAACCCCATTGTCGTGGGGTCTGGCGTCACATGTAGGCCAGGCCAGGTGAGGAGGGCAGATTTCCTTCCCTAAAGGGGGCATTAGTGAACCCGATGGGTTTTTACAACAATCGATGATAGTTTCATGGTCACCGTTACTGAGACTAGCTTTCAGTTCCAGGTTTATTCCAGAGTCACAGAATCTTTACAATGCAGACAGAGGCCATTCGGCCCACCCGAGTCTGCACTGGCTCTCTGAAAGAACATTCTTTCAGAGTCCCCACTCCCCTGCCTTATCCCCGTAACCTTGCACACTCTCTCTTCCCAGGTGTCCATCCAATTCCCTTTCCAATGCCTCGATCGAACCCGCCTCCACCACCCTTTCAGTCCCAGGCTCTGGCCTCCCCCTGGGTGAAAAAAGAGTTTCCTCACATCACACTTACTCCCTTTGCCAATCATTTTCAATCTGTTGCCCTCTAGTTCCTGACGCTCCCTCGAGTGGTGACGGTTGCTCAGTATTTACCCTGTACGCACAGTTACGAACACAACCGATGTTATCCACCGAGCCAAACAAATCCCAGAGGGGAACTCATCTTACTGATCATAACCTTTGCTGTGTATTTTGAATATGAAGGAAAGAACTGCTGATCCCAGTAGCATAGAAGCCCGGCAACACTTTAGGATTTTAATAAGTATAAGATTTGTTAACAAGGACGAATGAAACTTAAGCACGCAAGATTAAAGTTACACAATTGAAACAGTCTTGCAAAACATCTCCCATAAAAAAACTACTTGGTCAGAATGCATAAGTAAACTAGTTGACAGCTCCCTTATAGACATTCAACCACCTTCCCTCTGTACAGCGCTAGTCTTAGGACATCCCTCCCCATTCAGCCAGCAGAACTCAACTAAACGCCCTTCCTTAGATACAGTTTTTCCCTTTCACCTTAAAGTCCGTTGCTCTCGAACACTTCTGTGACCTCAACTTTTCCAAAATATAAAAATCTTTCATGTTTTCCTATTGCCTCCACTTTCAGATCAAATAAAGTTTAATAACCTTCCCTTGTTTACTTACGAAACCTTTGTAAGTTGTCAAAGACCCTTGTCACTTCGAAATTCCTCTTTGCAACTTAAGAGCTGAAAAGTCAAGTCCCTGCCTATCACCTAATGCAAATTTTAAAATCCAACCTATTTACTTGCAAATCAACTTCACCAGAGCGTCTCATTACAAATGCATGCAACTAGCAACTTTACCCTCTTATCTCTCAACTCTCACAGACACTCTGTCTTTATGAACCTTCCAGTTTAATTAATCATGGACACACACACACACATATACATGTACACCAGCACATACAAAACACACATGAGCACACGCAAACACACACGCACAACACACACACAAACACACACATACACACACATGCACACAAACGCACACATGTACACACACATACACACACACATACACATGTACACACAACACATACATGAGCACACACATGAGCGCACACACATGCACACAAACACACAACACACACGCACACGTGCACATACACATGCGCGCGCGCACACACACACACACAACACATGCGCGCACACGCACAAACACACATACATACAAACACACACACGCACCCTTCTTTACAGAATGTTGCCAAATTCCCAAAAATATTAAAATAACATCCATCTTCACAGTACCCCTCGGGATCTTGGATACCTCCATCAAGTCTCCTCTCAGCCTTCGTTTCTCCGAGGAAAACAGTCCCAACCTCTCCTCACTGCTGCAGTCCTTGATCCCTAGAATCCCCTCTGTACTGTCTCCAATGTCTTCATAACCATAGCTCATACATACGGCACCCAGAGCTGGCTCTAGATCAGGCTTAGCTAGCGTCTCAAATGCATGGTTAGTAATTTAATTTAAATCCCTGCAGCTACCACAGTGGGATTGGTGTCCACATCCACGGGGAAATGAGGTAGGTTCCTGGATTACTAGCTGAGTGACATTACTACTACACCACCATCTCCCAGGATTAGCAGCCACCACACCCACAGCCTAGGCAACACTAGCAGCAAATGAAATATTTTGCCCCATCACCCACTGTGTGCTGCTCGTGGACAGAAGCCCACATTTAGACGTAAGCTGTACATTATAAAACAGATCAGAGAAACTGATATGACTGCAGGTGACAGCAACGATATCTCACATTAACATAGCACCTTTCAAGTCATAAACAGTCCCAAGAGCGTCATCTCGCACGAGGAGATGTTAGAACCAGTGACCTAATAGCTGTGTCGGAGACGGGGAGGCTTAGGGAGGGAATTGCAGAGCTTCGGGCCGCAGGTAGTGGAAGGCCTGGCCTCCGGTGGTGGAGCAATGGGATTCGGGGAGGGGGGAGTGCAGAGATTTCGGAGGGTTTGTGAGGCTCCACAAGGTGACAGAGACAGGGAGGAGTGAGGTGACAGAGGGGCCTGAAAAGAAGTGGATTTTAAAATGGAGGCCTTAAGCTGTGTCACAAGCTTCTGACTATGCATCCTTACAGCCACTCGCCCTTTAAGGACAGGGAAGATGGAAATAAATTGCTCTGTGCAGCGAATAAAGAATAACCAGTGGGGTGATCAAATGATAACTTAATCTGTGGCTTTCTGCTGAGGTTTACAGCAGATTCCAGTGTCATTGGAGCTGCTCGAATCAACTGCTTCACAGGGTGGAGAGCAGCTCCCCTATCGCTAACCTCCAACCCACCCACCCTGCCCCACCCCACCTCACCCCACCCACCCCACCCACTCCACCTCACCCCACTCCACCTCACCCCACTCCACCTCACCCCACTCCACTTCACCCCACCTCACCTCATCCCATCCCACCTCACTCCACCTCACCCCACCTCACCTCACCCCATCCCACCTCACTCCACCCCACCCCACCTCACCTCGATGCAGGTTCACATGGCCAGTCCTTCTATGCATTGATCCCAACCTCCAAAAAAAATGAGCTGGGGGGAGGTCCAGGGCAGGTAACAATCCCTGCTGGATAACACACCCATCAGCAGTGAGAGGAGAGTACAATACTGCCCACAGTCGAATAGCCCAACTACGCACACTATAGATGCCACATCCCCAAGGGAGACTGTATGATTTTTTAATTCACTCATGGGCTGTGGGCATCACTGGCATTTATTGCCCATCCCTAAATTGCCCTTGTTCAGAGGGCATTTTTAAAAGTCACATGTGGGCCAGAGCAGATGATAAAGGGGCGTTAGGGAACTAGATGTGCTTCTATGACGATGGTCACCATTAGACCTTTAATCCCAGATATTAAGTGACTACAAATTCCACCGTCTGCTGAGGTGAGATTCCAACCCGGGTCCCCGGAGTATTACCCCGGGCCCCTGAATTACCAGCTCGGTGACAACACCCCCCCACACCACCGCCTCCACATGGGACCACTCACCGCACCCCACTCCCATCCCCACAATAAACGATGTGGTGGTGGGGGGGTGGGGGGGCGGGGAGCGGTGGGGGCGTGGGAGAGAATTGACACCATAACATTCCTGCGAAAATGTTCCACCGGCAGAGCCGCCCGTCAGTCTTGATCAATCCGATGGCTCTCTGCCTTGGGCCCGTTACATTTGCTGTTGTTCACCAAGGGCTGTGTGACCCACCTGCTCCCTGAAAAGCAGGCCCAGCACCATAGGCCCGTCAGCTCACCTTCTGAACAGGCGTTGTTTAAGAGCGTCAGCTACTCTTTTCCCGATGGGTTAAACAAAGTGAAGGCTGTGGGACCAGCCTCCGTTGACCGGGAGCTCCCTCCCCTCTCAGAATTGGGCGCGGCGATCGAGTCGCTGGACGGCGAGAGCGCCACGGAGACAATTTGTGCCGGGCAGCTGGTTCCCTGATCCCCGGAATGCAGATGGCTTGACCGCAGCGCGCTGTGTTAAATGTGAGAGCTACCATGCGACGATGCTTAACAAAATGGTCAGTTCCAGGGGTCCAAGGAAGGAGAGAGACATGGCCGCCACGCCAAGGGCCAGGAGCCACAGTTTGATGCCGGTCCGGTTAAATGCAGAGCCTGGCCTGTCAGGGATGGACACAGGGTCGGTGATGAGCCTCTGCTGTCGCTGTGTGTTGTGTTAATGCGACCGTCAGTGCCCCCGGCAGGGAGAGGGCAGCAATTGGGCATGTGCACAGAGGCACAAAAACTAACAGCAGCGGTGGTACCAGGGTAGGGATGTGCCACGCTCACTGAGGACCGCTGACCTTTCCCCTCAGGACAGAGACGACTCGCGTTGAGGGCCGACCCGATTGGGAGCCGCACCCTGGGGGGGGAGCCGGGGGGATCCCGGGGTAAATCGACACGCAGAGCGCTCATTCCGCACACCCCACGCAGAGCGACAGGGGTCGGGATGGAGCGCGGCAAGTGGACTTCAGCACCCTGAGCTGCAGAGGGCACAGAGCGAGGGGGGGAGGAATATCAGAGAGTGTTAAAGTGAGGGGTGTGGGGTATATCAGAGAGTTTTACACTGAGGGTGTGTGGTATATCAGAGAGTGTTACAGTGAGGTGTGTGGGGTATATTAGAGAGTGTTACAGTGAGGGGTGTGGGGTATATCAGAGAGTGTTACAGTGAGGGGTGTAGGGTATATCAGAGAGTGTTACAGTGAGGGGTCTGGGGTATATCAGAGAGTGTTACAGTGAGGGGTGTGGGGTATATCAGAGAGTGTTACAGTGAGGGGTGTGCGGTATATCAGAGAGTGTTACAGTGAGGGGTGTGGGGTACATCAGTGAGTGTTACAGTGAGGGGTGTGGGGTATATCAGAGAGTGTTACAGTGAGGGGTGTGGGGTATATCAGAGAGTGTTACAGTGAGGTGTGTGGGGTATATTAGAGAGTGTTACAGTGAGGGGTGTGGGGTATATCAGAGAGTGTTACAGTGAGGGGCGTGGGGTATATCAGAGAGTGTTACAGTGAGGGTGTGTGGTATATCAGAGAGTGTTACAGTGAGGGGTGTGGGGTATATTAGAGAGTGTTACAGTGAGGGGTGTGGGGTATATCAGAGAGTGTTACAGTGAGGGGTGTGGGGTATATTAGAGAGTGTTACAGTGAGGGGTGTGGGGTATATCAGAGAGTGTTACAGTGAGGTGTGTGTGGTATATCAGAGAGTGTTACAGTGAGGTGTGTGGGGAATATCAGAGTATTACAGTGAGGAGTGTGGGGTATATTAGAGAGTGTTACAGTGAGGGGTGTAGGGTATATCAGAGAGTGTTACAGTGAGGGGTGTGGGGTATATCAGAGAGTGTTACAGTGAGGGGTGTGGGGTATATCAGAGAGTGTTACAGTGAGGGGTGTGGGGTATATCAAAGAGTGTTACAGTGAGGTGTGTGTGGTATATCAGAGAGTGTTACAGTGAGGTATGTGGGGTATATTAGAGAGTCTTACAGTGAGGGGTGTGAGGCAGATCAGAGAGTGTTAAAGTGAGGGGTGTGGGGTATATTAGAGAGTGTTACAGTGAGGGGTGTGACGCAGATCAGAGAGTGTTAAAGTGAGGGGTGTGGGGTATATCAGAGAGTGTTACAGTGAGGTTTGTGGGGAATATCAGAGAGTGTTACAGTGAGGGTTGTGGGGTATATTAGAGTGTGTTACAGTGAGGGGTGTGGGGTATATGAGAGAGTGTTACAGTGAGGGGTATGGGCTATATCAGAGTGTTACAGTGAGGGGTGTGGGGAATATCAGAGAGTGTTACAGTGAGGTGTGTGGGGAATATCAGAGAGTATTACAGTGAGGAGTGAGGGGTATATTAGAGAGTGTTACAGTGAGGGGTGTCTGGTATATCAGAGAGTGTTACAGTGAGGGTGTGGGGTATATTAGAGAGTGTTACAGTGAGGCGTGTGGGGTATATCAGAGAGTGTTACAGTGAGGGGTGTGGGGTATATCAGAGATTGTTACAGTGAGGTGTGTGGGGAATATCAGAGAGTGTTACAGTGAGGGGTGTGGGGTATATCAGAGAGTGTTACAGTGAGATGTGTGGGGAATATCAGAGCGTGTTACAGTGAGGTGTGTGGGGAATATCAGAGAGTGTTACAGTGAGGGGTGTGGGGTATATTAGAGAGTGTTACAGTGAGGGGTGTGAGGCAGATCAGAGAGTGTTAAAGTGAGGGGTGTGGGGTATATTAGAGAGTGTTACATTGAGGGGTGTGACGCAGATCAGAGAGTGTTAAAGTGAGGGGTGTGTGGTATATCAGAGAGTGTTACAGTGAGGTGTGTGAGGAATATCAGAGAGTGTTACAGTGAGGGGTGTGGGGTATATTAGAGAGTGTTACAGTGAGGGGTGTGAGGCAGATCAGAGAGTGTTAAAGTGAGGGGTGTGGGGTATATCAGAGAGTGTTACAGTGAGGGGTGTGGGGTATATCAGAGAGTGTTACAGTGAGGAGTGTGGGGTATATCAGAGAGTGTTACAGTGAGAGGTGTGGGGTATATTAGAGAGTATTACAATGAGGGGCGTGGGGTATATTAGAGAGTGTTACAGTGAGGGGTGTGGGATATATCCGAGAATATTACAGTGAGGGGTGTGCGGTATATGAGAGAGTGTTAGAGTGAGGGGTGTGCAGTTTATCAGAGATTATTACATCAAGTGGTGTGGGGTATATCAGAGAGTGTGACTGTGAGGGGTTTTGGGTATACCAGAGAATGTTGCAGTGTGTGATGTGGATTATATCATGCAGTTTTACAATGAGGGGTGTGGGGTCTATCAAAGACTGTGACAGTGAGGGGTGTGTGATATATCAGAATGTTACACTGAGGATCGTGGGGTGTATTAGCGAGTATGACATTGAGAAGCGTTGGGTGTATCAGACAGTGATACAGTGAGAGCAGTGGGGTATATCAGAGTGTATTACAGTGAGGGTGTGGGGTACATCAAAGTGATACACTGAGGAACGTGGGGTGTATTAGACAGTGTTACAGTGAGAGGCGTGGGGTAGATCAGAGAATGTTACAGTGAGGGGTGTGGGATATAACAGAGAGTGTTACAGTAACGGGTGTGGACTATATTAGAGAGCGTTACAGTGAGGAGTGTGAGGTAGATCAGAGAGTGTTACAGTGAGGGGTGTGATGTTTATCAGACAGTGTTACAGTGAGGGGTGTGGGGTATATCAGAGAGTGTTACAGTGAGGGGTGTGGGGTATATCAGAGAGTGTTACAGTGAGTGGTGTGGGGTATATCAGAGAGTGGGACAGTGAGGGGTGTGGGGTATATCAGAGAGCGTTACAGTTTGGGGTGTGGGTTATATCAGAGATTGTTACAGTGAGGGGTGTGGGATATATCAGAGAGTGTTACAGTGAGTGGTTTGGGGTATATCAGAGAGTGTTACAGTGAGGGTTGTAGGGTATATCAGAGGGTGTTACACTGAGGGATGTGGGGTATATCAGAGAGTGTTACAGTGAGGGGTGTGGGGTATATCAAAGAGTGTTACAGTGAGTGGTGTGGGGTATATCAGAGAGTGTTACAGTGAGGGGTGTGGGATATATCAGAGAGTGTTACAGTGAGGAGTGTGGGTTATATCAGAGAGTGTTACAGTGAGGAGTGTGGGATATATCAGTGAGTGTTACATTGAGGGGTGTGGGGTATATCGGAGAGTGTTACAGTGAAGTGTGTGGGGTATATCAGAAAGTGTTACAGTGACAGATGTGAGGTATATTAGAGAGTGTTACAGAGAGGGGTGTAGGGTTTATCAGAGAATGTTACAGTGAGGGGTGTGCGGTATATGAGAGAATGTTACTGTGAGGGGTGTGGGGTATATCAGAGAGTGTTACAGTGAGGGGTGTGGGGTATATCAAAGAGTGTTACAGTGAGTGGTGTGGGGTATATCAGAGAGTGTTACAGTGAGGGATCTGGGGTATATCAGAGTGTGTTACAGTGCGGGGTGTGGGATATATCCGAGAATATTACAGTGAGGGGTGTGCGGTATATGAGAGAGTGTTAGTGTGAGGGATGTGCGGTATATCAGAGATTATTACATCAAGTGGTGTGGGGTATATCAGAGAGTGTGACTGTGAGGGGTTTTGGGTATACCAGAGAATGTTGCAGTGTGTGATGTGGATTATATCATGCAGTTTTACAATGAGGGGTGTGGGGTCTATCAAAGAGTGTGACAGTGAGGGGTGTGTGATATATCAGAATGTTACACTGAGGATCGTGGGGTGTATTAGTGAGTATTACATTGAGAAGCGTTGGGTGTATCAGACAGTGATACAGTGAGAGCAGTGGGGTATATCAGAGTGTATTACAGTGAGGGTGTGGGGTACATCAAAGTGATACACTGAGGAACGTGGGGTGTATTAGACAGTGTTACAGTGAGGGGTGGGGTACATCAGACAGTGTTACAGTGAGGGGTGTGGGATATATCAGAGAGTGTTACAGTGAGGGGTTTGGGGTATATCAGAGAGTGTTACAGTGAGGGTTGTAGGGTATATCAGAGGGTGTTACACTGAGGGGTGTGAGGTATATCAGAGTGTGTTACAGTGAGGGGTTTGGGTTATATCACAGAGTGTTTCAGGGAAGGGTGCGGGATATATTAGGAAGTGTCACAGTGAGGGGTGTGGGGTATATCAGAAGGTGTTACAGTGAGCAGTGTGGTGTATATCAGAGAGTGTTACAGTGAGTGGTGTGGGGTATATCAGAGAGTGTTACAGTGTGGGGTTTGCGTTATATGAGATAATTTTACTGTGTGGGGTGTGCGGTATATCAGAGAGTGTTACAGCAAGTGGTGTGGGGTATATCAGAGAGTATTACAGTGAGGTGTGTGGGGTTAATCAGAGAGTGTTACAGTGAGGGGTGTTGGGTATATCAGAGAATGTTACAGTGAGGTGTGTGGGGTATATCAGAGAGTTTTACAGTAAGGGGTGTGGGATATATCAGGATGTGTTACAATGAGGAATGTGGGGTATATCAGAGGGTGTTACAATGAGAGGTGTGGGGTACATCAGCGAGTGTTACAGTGAGCGGTTTTGGGGACATCTGAGAGATTTTCAGTGAGGGGTGTGAGGAATATCAGTGAGCGTTACAGTAAGGGGTGTGCGTTATATCAGAGAGTGTTAGAGTGAGTTTTGTTGGATATATCAGAGAGTGTTTCAGTGAAGGCTGCGGGATATATCAGAGAGTGTAATAGTGACGGGTGTGGGGTATTTCAGAGAGTGGTACAGTGAGGGGTTTGCGGTATGACTGAGTGTTTTACAATGAGGGGTTTGGGGTATATCAGAGAGTGTTACAGTGACGGGTGTGGGGTATATCAGAGAGTGGTACAGTGAGGGGTTTGCGGTATGTCCGAATGTTTTACAATGAGTGGTTTGGGGTATATCAGAGATTATTACAGTGAAGGTTGTAGGATGTATCGGAGAGTGTTACAGTGAGGGGTGAGGTATATCAGAGGTTGTTACAGTGAGCAGTATTGGATATATTAGAGAGTGTTACAGTGAGGGGTGTGGCGTATATCAGAGAGTGTTACAGTGAGGGCTGTGGGGTATATCAGAGTGTGTTTCAGTGACTGGTGTGGGGTATTTCAGAGAGGGTTACAATGAGGGGTGTTGGGTATATCAGAGAGTGTTACAGTGAGGTGTGTGAGGTATATCAGAGAGTGTTACAGTGAGTTGGGTGGGGTATATCAGAGAGTGTTACAGTGAAGGGTGTGGGGAATATCAGAGAGTGTTACAGTGAGTGGTGTGGGGTATATCAGAGAGTGTCATAGTGAGGTGTTTGGAGTTTATCATAGAGTGTTACAGTGAGGGGTATGGAGTATATCAGACAGTGTTATAGTGAAGGATGTGAGGTATATCAGACAGTTTTTCAGTGAGTGATGCGGGGTATATCAGAGAGTGTTACAGTGGGAGGTATGGGAAATATCAGAGAGTGTTACAGTGAGGGCTGTGGCTTATATCAGAGAGTGTTAAATGAGGGGTGGGATATATCAGAGAGTGTTTCAGTGAAGGGTGCGGGATATATCAGGAAGTGTTACAGTGATGGATATGGGGTATATCAGAGATTATTACAGTAAGGGTTGTAGGATATATCAGAGGGTGTTACAGTGAGGGGTGATGTATATCAGATGGTGTTACAGTGAGCAGTATTGGATGTATTAGAAAGTGTTACAGTGAGAGGTGTGGGGTATATCAGAGAGTGTTACATTTAGGTGTGTGGGTTACATCAGAGATTGTTACAGTGTGGGTGTGGGTTATATCAGAGAATGTTACAGTGAGGGGTGTGGGGTTGATCAGAGTGTGTTACAGTGAGGGGTGTGGTGTACATCAGAGAGTGTTACTGTGAGGGGTTTGGGTTATATCAAAGAGTGTTACAATGAGGTGTTTAGGGTATATGAGAGAGTGTTACCGTGAGGGATGTGGGGTATATCAGAGCGTGATACAGTGAGGGGTGTGGGGTATATCAGAGAGTTTGACAGTGAAGGGAGGGGCATATCAGAGTGTGTTACAGTGAGGGGTGTGGGGTTTATCAGTGAATGTTACAGTGAGTGGTGTCGTGTCTATCAGAGAGTGTTACAATGAGGGGTGTGGGGTATATCAGAGAGTGTTACAGTGAGGGGTGTAGGGTTTATCAGAGAGTGTTACAGTGAGGGGTGTGGGGTATATCAGAGAGTGTTACAGTGAGGGGTGTGGGGTATATCAGAGAGTTTTACAGTGTGGGGTGTGACGTATATGAGAGAGTGTTACATTAATGGGTGTGGGGTATATCAGAGAGTGTTAAATTGAGGGGTGTGGGCTATATCAGAGAGTGTTTCAGTGAAGTGTGGGCGATATATCAGGAAGTGTTACAGTGAGGGGTATGTGGGATATATCAGAGAAAGTTACGTGAAGGGTGTGGGGCATATCAGAGAACATTACAGTGAGGGGTGTGCGGTATACTAGAGAGTGTTACAGCAAGTGTTGTGGGGTATATCATAGAGTGTGACTGTGAAGGGTTTTGGGTATACCAGAGAATGTTGCAGTGTGTGATGTGGTGTATCAGGCAGTGTTACAATGAGGGGTGTGGGGTATATCAAAGGCTGTGACAGTGAGGTGTGTGAGATATATCAGAATGTACCACCAAGGAACGTGGGGTGTATTAGAGAGTGTTACAGTGAGAGGGGTGGGGTATATCCGAGTTTGTTCCAGTGAGGGGCGTGGGGAATATCAGATTGTTACACTGAGGAACGTGGGTGAATTAGAGAGTGTTACAGTGAAAGGGGTGGGGTATATCAGAGAGTGTTACAGTGAGGGCTGTGGTGTATATCAGAGTGTATTACAGTGTGGGGTGTGGGGCATTTCAGAGAGTATTCCAGTGAGGGGTGTTGGGTATATCAGAGATTGTTACAGTGCTGAGTGTGGGGTATATCAGAGAGTGTTACAGTGAGGGGTGTGAGGTATATCAGAGATTGTTACAGTGAGGGGTGTGGTTAAATCAGAGATTGTTACAGTGAGGGATGTTGGGTATTTCAGAGCGTGTTACAGTGAGGGTTGTGGGGTATATTAGAGAGTGTTACAGTTATGGGTGTGGGGTAGATCAGATTGTGTTACAGTGAGGGGTGTGGGTTAGATCAGAGAGTGTGACAGTGAGCGGTGTGAGGTATGTCAGAGAGTGTTACAGTGAGTTGGGTGGGGTATATCAGAGAGTGTGACAGTGAGGGGTGTGGGGAATATCAGAGAGTGTTACAGTGAAGGGTGTAGGATATATCAGAGAGTGTTACAGTGTGGGATGTGGGGTATATCAGAGAGTGTTACAGTGAGGGGTGTAGGGTTTATCAGACAGTGTTACATTGAGGGGTGTGGGGTATATCAGAGAGTGTTACAGTGAGGTGTGTGGAGTTTATCAGAGAGTGTTACAGTGAGGGGTGTGGAGTATATCAGACAGTGTTATAGTGAGTGATGTGAGGTATATCAGACAGTGTTACAGTGAGGGGTGTAGGGTATATCAAAGAGTGTTACAGTGAGGGGTATGGGAAATATCAGAGAGTGTTACAGTGAGGGGTGTGGGTTATTATGAGAGAGTGTTACAGTGAGGGCTGTGGGTTATATGAGAGAGCGTCAAAGTGAGGGATGTGGGATATATCAGAGAGTGTTTCAGTGAACGGTGCGGCATATATCAGGAAGTGTTACAGTGAGGGGTATGTGGGATATATCAGAGACTTTCACAGTGAGGGGTGTGGAGCATATCAGAGAATGTTACAGTGAGGGTTGTGCGGTACATCAGAGACTTTTACAGTGATGGGCATGGGGTATATCAGAGATTATTACAGTAAGGGTTGTGGGGTATATCAGAGGGTGTTACAGTGAGGGGTGATGTATATCAGAGGGTGTTACAGTGAGCAGTATTGGATATATTAGAGAGTGTTACAGTGAGGGGTGTGGGGTATATCAGAGAGTGTTACATTGAGGGGTGTGGGTTACATCAGAGATTGTTACAGTGTGGGTGTGGGTTATATCAGAGAGTGTTACAGTGAGGGGTGTGGGGTTTATCAGAGAGTATTACATTGCGGGGTGTGGGGTATATCAGAGAGTCTTACAGTGAGGGGTGTGGGGTATATCAGAGAGTGTTACTGTGAGGGGTGTGCGGCATATCAGAGAGTGTTACATCAAGTGGTGTGGGGTATATCAGAGAGCGTGACTGTGAGTGGTTTGTGATATATCTGAGTGTTACACTGAGGATCGTGGGGTGTATTAGAGAGTGTTACATTGAGAGGCGTGGGGTGTCTCAGACAGTGTTACAGTGAGAGTGGAGGGGTATATCAGAGAGTGATACAGTGAGGGGTGTGGGGTATATCAAAGTGTTACACTGAGGAACGTGGGCTTATTAGAGAGTGTTACAGTGAGGGGTGTGGGGTTAATCAGAGTGTGTTACAGTGAGGGTTGTGGTGTACATCAGAGAGTGTTACCGTAAGGGGTGTGGGATATATCAGACAGTGTTACAGTGAGGTGTTTAGGGTATATGAGAGAGTGTTACCGTGAGGGGTGTGGGGTATATCAGACAGTGTTACAGTGAGGGGTGTAGGGTTAGATCAGAGAGTGTTACAGTGAGGGGTGTGGTGTATATCAGAGAGTTTTACAGTGTGGGGTGTGAAGTATATGAGAGAGTGTTACAGTAAGGGGTGTGGGGTATATTAGAGCGTGTTACAGTTTGGGTTGTGCAGAATATCAGGGAGTGTTACAGTGAGGTGTGTGGGTTATATCAGAGAGTGTTAAAGTGAGGGGTGTGGGCTATATCAGAGAGTGTTCCAGTGAAGTGTGCGGGTTTTATCAGGAAGTGTTACAGTGAGGGGTATGTGGGATATATCAGAGAAAGTTACGTGAGTTTTGTGGAGCATATCAGAGAACGTTACAGTGAGGGGTGTGCGGTATATGAGAGTGTGTTACTGTGAGGGGTGTGCAGTATATCAGAGAGTGTGACTGTGAGGGGTTTTGGGTCTACCAGAGAATGTTGCAGTGTGTGATGTGGTGTATATCAGGCAGTGTTACAAAGAGGGGTGTGGGGTATATCAAAGGGTGTGACAGTGAGGGGCGTGAGATATATCAGAATGTTCCACCGAGGATTGTGGGGTGTATTAGAGAGTGTTACAGTGAGAGCGGTGGGGTATATCTGAGTTTGTTCCAGTGAGGGGCGTGGGGAATATCAGATTGTTACATTGAGGAACGTGGGGTGTATTAGGGATTGTAACAGTGAGAGGGGTGGGGTATATCAGAGTATGTAACAGTGATGGGTGTGGTTTAGATCATAGGGTGTTACAGTGAGGGGCGTGGGGTATTTCAGTTAGTGTTACAGTGAGTAGTGTGTGATGTATCAGAGTGTTACACTGAGGATCGTGGGGTGTATTAGAGAGTGTTACATAGAGAGGCGTGGGGTGTATCAGACAGTGATACAGTGAGAGCGGTGGAGTATATCAGTGTGTGTTACAGTGAGCCGTGTGGGGTATATCAAAGTGTTACACTGAGGAACGTGGAGTGTATTAGAGAATGTTACAGTGAGTGGCGTAGGGTATATCAGAGAGTGTTACAGTGAGGGCTGTGGTGTATATCAGAGTGTGTTACAGTGAGGGGTGTGGGGCATTTCAGAGAGTATTCCAGTGAGGGGTGTTGGGTATATCAGAGATTGTTACAGTGCTGGGTGTGGGGTATATCAGAGAGTGTTACAGTGAGGGGTGTGAGGTATATCAGAGATTGTTACAGTGAGGGGTGTGGTTAAATCAGAGAGTGTTACAGTGAGGGATGTGGGGTATTTCAGAGCGTGTTACAGTGAGGGTTGTGGGGTATATTAGAGAGTGTTACAGTTATGGGTGTGGGGTAGATCAGATTGTGTTACAGTGAGGGGTGTGGGTTAGATCAGAGAGTGTGACAGTGAGCGGTGAGAGGTATATCAGAGAGTGTTACAGTGAGTTGGGTGGGGTATATCAGAGAGTGTGACAGTGAGGGGTGTGGGGAATATCAGAGAGTGTTACAGTGAGGGGTGTGGGTTATATCAGAGATTGGTACAGTGAGGGGTGTAGGATATATCAGAGAGTGTTACAGTGTGGGATGTGGGGTATATCAGAGAGTGTTACAGTGAGGGGTGTAGGGTTTATCAGACAGTGTTACAGTGAGGGGTGTGGGGTATATCAGAGAGTGTTACAGTGAGGTGTGTGGAGTTTATCAGAGAGTGTTACAGTGAGGGGTGTGGGGTATATCAAAGAGTGTTACAGTGAGGGGTATGGGAAATATCAGAGAGTGTTACAGTGAGGGGTGTGGGTTATTATGAGCGAGTGTTACAGTGAGGGCTGTGGGTTATATGAGAGAGCGTCAAAGTGAGGGATGTGGGATATATCAGAGAGTGTTTCAGTGAAGGGTGCGGGATATATCAGGAAGTGTTACAGTGAGGGATATGTGGGATATATCAGAGACTTTCACAGTGAGGGGTGTGGAGCACCTCAGAGAATGTTACAGTGATGGTTGTGCGGTATATCAGAGACTTTTACAGTGATGGGCATGGGGTATATCAGAGATTATTACAGTAAGGGTTGTGGGGTATATCAGAGGGTGTTACAGTGAGCAGTATTGGATATATTAGAGAGTGTTACAGTGAGGGGTGTGGGGTATATCAGAGAGTGTTACATTGAGGGGTGTGGGTTACATCAGAGATTGTTACAGTGTGGGTGTGGGTTATATCAGAGAGTGTTACAGTGAGGGGTGTGGGGTTTATCAGAGAGCATTACAGTGAGGGGTGTGGGGTTTATCAGAGCGTGTTACAGTGAGGGGTGTGGGGTATATCAGTGAATGTTACAGTGTGGGGTATGCGGTATATGAGAGAGTGTTCCTGTGAGGGGTGTGCGGCATATCAGAGAGTGTTACATCAAGTGGTGTGGGGTATATCAGAGAGCGTGACTGTGAGTGATTTTTGTTATGCCATAGAATGTTGCAGTGTGCGATGTGGAGTATATCATGCAGTGTTACAGTGAGTGGTTTGGGGTATATCAAAGAGTGTGACAGTGAGTGGTTTGTGATATATCTGAGTGTTACACTGAGGATCGTGGGGTGTATTAGAGAGTGTTATATTGAGAGGCGTGGGGTGTCTCAGACAGTGTTACAGTGAGAGTGGAGGGGTATATCAGAGAGTGATACAGTGAGGGGTGTGGGGTATATCAGAGAGTGATACAGTGAGGGGTGTGGGGTATATCAAAGTGTTACACTGAGGAACGTGGGCTTATTAGAGAGTGTTACAGTGAGGGGTGTGGGGTTAATCAGAGTGTGTTACAGTGAGGGTTGTGGTGTACATCAGAGAGTGTTACCGTAAGGGGTGTGGGATATATCAGACAGTGTTACAGTGAGGTGTTTAGGGTATATGAGAGAGTGTTACCGTGAGGGGTGTGGGGTATATCAGACAGTGTTACAGTGAGGGGTGTAGGGTTAGATCAGAGAGTGTTACAGTGAGGGGTGTGGTGTATATCAGAGAGTTTTACAGTGTGGGGTGTGAAGTATATGAGAGAGTGTTACAGTAAGGGGTGTGGGGTATATTAGAGCGTGTTACAGTTTGGGTTGTGCAGAATATCAGGGAGTGTTACAGTGAGGTGTGTGGGTTATATCAGAGAGTGTTAAAGTGAGGGGTGTGGGCTATATCAGAGAGTGTTCCAGTGAAGTGTGCGGGTTTTATCAGGAAGTGTTACAGTGAGGGGTATGTGGGATATATCAGAGAAAGTTACGTGAGTTTTGTGGGGCATATCAGAGAACGTTACAGTGAGGGGTGTGCGGTATATGAGAGTGTGTTACTGTGAGGGGTGTGCAGTATATCAGAGAGTGTGACTGTGAGGGGTTTTGGGTCTACCAGAGAATGTTGCAGTGTGTGATGTGGTGTATATCAGGCAGTGTTACAAAGAGGGGTGTGGGGTATATCAAAGGGTGTGACAGTGAGGGGCGTGAGATATATCAGAATGTTCCACCGAGGATTGTGGGGTGTATTAGAGAGTGTTACAGTGAGAGCGGTGGGGTATATCTGAGTTTGTTCCAGTGAGGGGCGTGGGGAATATCAGATTGTTACATTGAGGAACGTGGGGTGTATTAGGGATTGTAACAGTGAGAGGGGTGGGGTATATCAGAGAGTGTTACAGTGAGGGGTGTGGGGTATATCAGAGTATGTAACAGTGATGGGTGTGGTTTAGATCATAGGGTGTTACAGTGAGGGGCGTGGGGTATTTCAGTTAGTGTTACAGTGAGTAGTGTGTGATGTATCAGAGTGTTACACTGAGGATCGTGGGGTGTATTAGAGAGTGTTACATAGAGAGGCGTGGGGTGTATCAGACAGTGATACAGTGAGAGCGGTGGAGTATATCAGTGTGTGTTACAGTGAGCCGTGTGGGGTATATCAAAGTGTTACACTGAGGAACGTGGAGTGTATTAGAGAATGTTACAGTGAGTGGCGTAGGGTATATCAGAGAGTGTTACAGTGAGGGCTGTGGTGTATATCAGAGTGTGTTACAGTGAGGGGTGTGGGGCATTTCAGAGAGTATTCCAGTGAGGGGTGTTGGGTATATCAGAGATTGTTACAGTGCTGAGTGTGGGGTATATCAGAGAGTGTTACAGTGAGGGGTGTGAGGTATATCAGAGATTGTTACAGTGAGGGGTGTGGTTAAATCAGAGAGTGTTACAGTGAGGGATGTGGGGTATTTCAGAGCGTGTTACAGTGAGGGTTGTGGGGTATATTAGAGAGTGTTACAGTTATGGGTGTGGGGTAGATCAGATTGTGTTACAGTGAGGGGTGTGGGTTAGATCAGAGAGTGTGACAGTGAGCGGTGTGAGGTATATCAGAGAGTGTTACAGTGAGTTGGGTGGGGTATATCAGAGAGTGTGACAGTGGGGGGTGTGGGGAATATCAGAGAGTGTTACAGTGAGGGGTGTGGGTTATATCAGAGATTGGTACAGTGAGGGGTGTAGGATATATCAGAGAGTGTTACAGTGTGGGATGTGGGGTATATCAGAGAGTGTTACAGTGAGGGGTGTAGGGTTTATCAGACAGTGTTACAGTGAGGGGTGTGGGGTATATCAGAGAGTGTTACAGTGAGGTGTGTGGAGTTTATCAGAGAGTGTTACAGTGAGGGGTGTGGGGTATATCAAAGAGTGTTACAGTGAGGGGTATGGGAAATATCAGAGAGTGTTACAGTGAGGGGTGTGGGTTATTATGAGCGAGTGTTACAGTGAGGGCTGTGGGTTATATGAGAGAGCGTCAAAGTGAGGGATGTGGGATATATCAGAGAGTGTTTCAGTGAAGGGTGCGGGATATATCAGGAAGTGTTACAGTGAGGGATATGTGGGATATATCAGAGACTTTCACAGTGAGGGGTGTGGAGCACATCAGAGAATGTTACAGTGATGGTTGTGCGGTATATCAGAGACTTTTACAGTGATGGGCATGGGGTATATCAGAGATTATTACAGTAAGGGTTGTGGGGTATATCAGAGGGTGTTACAGTGAGGGGTGATGTATATCAGAGGGTGTTACAGTGAGCAGTATTGGATATATTAGAGAGTGTTACAGTGAGGGGTGTGGGGTATATCAGAGAGTGTTACATTGAGGGGTGTGGGTTACATCAGAGATTGTTACAGTGTGGGTGTGGGTTATATCAGAGAGTGTTACAGTGAGGGGTGTGGGGTTTATCAGAGAGCATTACAGTGAGGGGTGTGGGGTTTATCAGAGCGTGTTACAGTGAGGGATGTGGGGTATATCAGTGAATGTTACAGTGTGGGGTATGCGGTATATGAGAGAGTGTTCCTGTGAGGGGTGTGCGGCATATCAGAGAGTGTTACATCAAGTGGTGTGGGGTATATCAGAGAGCGTGACTGTGAGTGATTTTGGTTATGCCATAGAATGTTGCAGTGTGCGATGTGGAGTATATCATGCAGTGTTACAGTGAGTGGTTTGGGGTATATCAAAGAGTGTGACAGTGAGTGGTTTGTGATTTATCTGAGTGTTACACTGAGGATCGTGGGGTGTATTAGAGAGTGTTATATTGAGAGGCGTGGGGTGTCTCAGACAGTGTTACAGTGAGAGTGGAGGGGTATATCAGAGAGTGATACAGTGAGGGGTGTGGGGTATATCAGAGAGTGATAAGTGAGGGGTGTGGGGTATATCAAAGTGTTACACTGAGGAACGTGGGCTTATTAGAGAGCGTTACAGTGAGGGGTGTGGGGTTAATCAGAGTGTGTTACAGTGAGGGTTGTGGTGTACATCAGAGAGTGTTACCGTAAGGGGTGTGGGATATATCAGACAGTGTTACAGTGAGGTGTTTAGGGTATATGAGAGAGTGTTACCGTGAGAGGTGTGGGGTATATCGGACAGTGTTACAGTGAGCGTTGTGGGGTTATATCAGAGAGTGTTACAGTGAGGGGTGTGGTGTATATCAGAGAGTTTTACAGTGTGGGGTGTGAAGTATATGAGAGAGTGTTACAGTAAGGGGTGTGGGGTATATTAGAGCGTGTTACAGTTTGGGTTGTGCAGAATATCAGAGAGTGTTACAGTGAGGTGTGTGGGTTATATCAGAGAGTGTTAAAGTGAGGGGTGTGGGCTATATCAGAGAGTGTTTCAGTGAAGTGTGCGGGTTTTATCAGGAAGTGTTACAGTGAGGGGTATGTGGGATATATCAGAGAAAGTTACGTGTGTTTTGTGGGGCATATCAGAGAACGTTACAGTGAGGGGTGTACGGTATATGAGAGTGTGTTACTGTGAGGGGTGTGCGGTATATCAGAGAGTGTGACTGTGAGGGCTTTTGGGTCTACCAGAGAATGTTGCAGTGTGTGATGTGGAGTATATCAGGCAGTGTTACAAAGAGGGGTGTGGGGTATATCAAAGGGTGTGACAGTGAGGGGCGTGAGATATATCAGAATTTTCCACCGAGGATTGTGGGGTGTATTAGAGAGAGTTACAGTGAGAGGGGTGGGGTATATCCGAGTTTGTTCCAGTGAGGGGCGTGGGGAATATCAGATTGTTACATTGAGGAACGTGGGGTGTATTAGGGATTGTAACAGTGAGAGGGGTGGGGTATATCAGGGAGTGTTACAGTGAGGGGTGTGAGGTATATCAGAATGTGTAACAGTGATGGGTGTGGTTTAGATCATAGGGTGTTACAGTGAGGGGCGTGGGGTATTTCAGTTAGTGTTACAGTGAGTAGTGTGTGATGTATCAGAGTGTTACACTGAGGATCGTGGGGTGTATTAGAGAGTGTTACATAGAGAGGCGTGCGGTGTATCAGACAGTGATACAGTGAGAGCGGTGGAGTATATCAGTGTGTGTTACAGTGAGCCGTGTGGGGTATATCAAAGTGTTACACTGAGGAACGTGGGGTGTATTAGAGAATGTTACAGTGAGTGGCGTAGGGTATATCAGAGAGTGTTACAGTGAGGGCTGTGGTGTATATCAGAGTGTGTTACAGTGAGGGGTGTGGGGCATTTCAGAGAGTATTTCAGTGAGGGGTGTTGGGTATATCAGAGATTGTTACAGTGCTGAGTGTGGGGTATATCAGGGAGTGTTACAGTGAGGGGTGTGAGGTATATCAGAGATTGTTACAGTGAGGGATGTGGTTAAATCAGAGAGTGTTACAGTGAGGGATGTGGGGTATTTCAGAGCGTGTTACAGTGAGGGTTGTGGGGTATATTAGAGAGTGTTACAGTTATGGGTGTGGGGTAGATCAGATTGTGTTACAGTGAGGGGTGTGGGTTAGATCAGAGAGTGTGACAGTGAGGGGTGTGAGGTATATCAGAGAGTGTTACAGTGAGTTGGGTGGGGTATATCAGAGAGTGTGACAGTGAGGGGTGTGGGGAATATCAGAGATTGTTACAGTGAGGGGTGTGGGTTATATCAGAGATTGGTACAGTGAGGGGTGTAGGATATATCAGAGAGTGTTACAGTGTGGGATGTGGGGTATATCAGAGAGTGTTACAGTGAGGGGTGTAGGGTTTATCAGACAGTGTTACAGTGAGGGGTGTGGGGTATATCAGAGAGTGTTACAGTGAGGTGTGTGGAGTATATCAGACAGTGTTACAGTGAGTGATGTGAGGTATATCAGACAGTGTTACAGTGAGGGGTGTGGGGTATATCAAAGAGTGTTACAGTGAGGGGTATGGGAAATATCAGAGAGTGTTACAGTGAGGGGTGTGGGTTATTATCAGAGAGTGTTACAGTGAGGGCTGTGGGTTATATGAGAGAGCGTCAAAGTGAGGGATGTGGGATATATCAGAGAGTGTTTCATTGAACGGTGCGGCATATATCAGGAAGTGTTACAGTGAGGGATATGTGGGATATATCAGAGACTTTCACAGTGAGGGGTGTGGAGCATATCAGAGAATGTTACAGTGAGGGTTGTGCGGTATATCAGAGACTTTTACAGTGATGGGCATGGGGTATATCAGAGATTAATACAGTAAGGGTTGTGGGGTATATCAGAGGGTGTTACAGTGAGCAGTGATGTATATCAGAGGGTGTTACAGTGAGCAGTTTTGGATATATTAGAGAGTGTTACAGTGAGGGGTGTGGGGTATATCAGAGATTGTTACAGTGTGGGTGTGGGTTATATCTGAGAGTGTTACAGTGAGGGGTGTGGGGTTTATCAGAGAGTATTACAGTGAGGGGTGTGGGGTATATCAGAGAGTGTTACAGTGCGGGGTGTGGGGTATATCAGAGATTCTTACAGTGAGGGGTGTGGGGTATATCATTGAGTGTTACAGTGAATGGTGTGGGGTATATCAGAGAGTGTTACAGTGAGGGGTGTGGGGTTTATCAGAGAGTGTTACAGTGAGGGGTGTGGGGCATTTCAGTGAATGTTACAGTGTGGGTTGTGCAGTATATTAGAGAGTGTTACAGTGAGTGGTGTGGGGTATATCAGTGAGTGTTTCAGTGAGTGGTGTGGTGTATATCAGAGAGTGTTACAGTGAGGGGTGTGGGGTATATCAGAGAGTGTTACAGTGAGGGGTGTGGGGCATATCAGTGAATGTTACAGTGAGGGGTGTGTGGTATATCAGAGACTGTTACTGTGAGGGGTGTGCGGCATATCAGAGAGTGTTACATCAAGTGGTGTGGGGTATATCAGAGAGTGTGACTGTGAGTGATTTTGGTTATGCCATAGAATGTTGAAGTGTGCGATGTGGAGTATATCATGCAGTGTTACAGTGAGTGGTTTGGGGTATATCAAAGAGTGTGACAGTGAGTGGTTTGTGATATATCTGAGTGTTACACTGAGGATCGTGGGGTGTATTAGAGAGTGTTACATTGAGAGGCGTGGGGTGTCTCAGACAGTGTTACAGTGAGAGTGGAGGGGTATATCAGAGAGTGATACAGTGAGGGGTGTGGGGTATATCAAAGTGTTACACTGAGGAACGTGGGCTTATTAGAGAGTGTTACAGTGAGGGGTGTGGGGTTAATCAGAGTGTGTTACAGTGAGGGTTGTGGTGTACATCAGAGAGTGTTACCGTAAGGGGTGTGGGATATATCAGACAGTGTTACAGTGAGGTGTTTAGGGTATATGAGAGAGTGTTACCGTGAGGGGTGTGGGGTATATCAGACAGTGTTACAGTGAGGGGTGTAGGGTTATATCAGAGAGTGTTACAGTGAGGGGTGTGGTGTATATCAGAGAGATTTACAGTGTGGGGTGTGAAGTATATGAGAGAGTGTTACAGTAAGGGATGTGGGGTATATTAGAGCGTGTTACAGTTTGGGTTGTGCAGAATATCAGAGAGTGTTACAGTGAGGTGTGTGGGTTATATCAGAGAGTGTTAAAGTGAGGGGTGTGGGCTATATCAGAGAGTGTTTCAGTGAAGTGTGCGGGTTTTATCAGGAAGTGTTACAGTGAGGGGTATGTGGGATATATCAGAGAAAGTTACGTGAGTTTTGTGGGGCATATCAGAGAACGTTACAGTGAGGGGTGTGCGGTATATGAGAGTGTGTTACTGTGAGGGGTGTGCGGTATATCAGAGAGTGTGACTGTGAGGGGTTTTGGGTCTACCAGAGAATGTTGCAGTGTGTGATGTGGAGTATATCAGGCAGTGTTACAAAGAGGGGTGTGGGGTATATCAAAGGGTGTGACAGTGAGGGGCGTGAGATATATCAGAATGTTCCACCGAGGATCGTGGGGTGTATTAGAGAGTGTTACAGTGAGAGCGGTGGGGTATATCCGAGTTTGTTCCAGTGAGGGGCGTGGGGAATATCAGATTGTTACATTGAGGAACGTGGGGTGTATTAGGGATTGTAACAGTGAGAGGGATGGGGTATATCAGAGAGTGTTACAGTGAGGGGTGTGGGGTATATCAGTGTGTGTAACAGTGATGGGTGTGGTTTAGATCATAGGGTGTTACAGTGAGGGGCGTGGGGTATATCAGTAAGTGTTACAGTGAGTAGTGTGTGATGTATCAGAGTGTTACACTGAGGATCGTGGGGTGTATTAATGAGTGTTACATAGAGAGGCGTGGGGTGTATCAGACAGTGATACAGTGAGAGCGGTGGAGTATATCAGTGTGTATTACAGTGAGCCGTGTGGGGTATATCAAAGTGTTACACTGAGGAACGTGGGGTGTATTAGAGAATGTTACAGTGAGTGGCGTAGGGTATATCAGAGAGTGTTACAGTGAGGTGTGTGGGTTACATCAGAGCGTGTTACAGTGAGGGGTGTGGGTTACATCAGAGATTGTTACAGTGCAGGGTATGGGCTATATCAAAGAGTGTTACAGTGTGAGGTGTGTGGTATATCAGAGTGTGTTACAGTGAGCAGTGTGGGGCATATCAGAGAGTGTTACAGTGAGTGGTGTGGAGTAGAACAGAGAGTGTGACAGTGAGGGGTGTGGGGTATATCAGAGTGTTTTAGAGCGAGGTGTGTGCAGTATATCAGAGAATGTTACAGTGTGGGGTGTGCGTTATATGAGAGAATGTTACTGTGAAGGGTGTGCGGCATATACGAGAGTGTTACAGCAAGTTGTGTGCGGTATATCAGAGAGTGTGACTGTGAGGGGTTTTGGGTGTGCCAGAGAATGTTGCAGTGTGGGATTTGGAGTATATCATGCAATGTTACGATGAGGGGTGTTGGGTATATCAAAGAGTGTTACACCGAGGATCGTGGGGTGTATTAGAGAGTGTTACAGTGAGTGGCGTGGGTAGACCAGAGAGTGTTACAGTGAGGGGTGTGGGGTATATCAGAGTGTGTTACAGTGAGGGGTGTGGGGTATATCAGAATGTGTTACAGTGAGGGATGTGGGGTATAACAGACAGTGTTACAGTGAGGGGTGTGGGGTATATCAGAGTGTGTTACAGTGAGGGGTGTGGGGTATATCAGAGTGTTTTACAGTGAGAGGTTTGGGGTATATCAGAGATTATTACAGTGAAGCTTGTAGGATGTATCGCAGAGTGTTACAGTGAGGGGTGAAGTATATCAGAGGTTGTTACAGTGAGCAGTATTGGATATATTAAAGAGTGTTACAGTGAGGGGTGTAGGGTATATCAGAGAGTGTTACAGTGAGGAGTGTGGGGTATATCAGAGAGTGTTACAGTGAGGGTTGTGGGGTATTTCAGAGAGCGTTACAGTGAGGGATGTGGGGTATATGAGAGCGTGTTACAGTGAGGGTTGTGGGGTATATTAGAGAGTGTTAAAGTGAGGGGGTGGGAAATATCATAGAGTGTTACAGTGAGGGTTGTGGTGTTTATCAGAGAGTGTTACAGAGAGGGGTGTGGAGTATATCAGACAGTGTTACAGTGAGGGATGTAAGGTATATCAGAGAGTGTTAAAGTGAGGGGTGTGGGATATATCATAGAGTGTTACAGTAAGAGTTGTGGGTTATATCAGAGAGTGTTAAAGTGAGGGGTGTGGAATATATCAGAGAGTGTTTCAGTGAAGGGTGTGGGATATATCAGGAAGTGTTACAGTGAGGGATATGTGGGATATATCAGAGACTTTCACTGTGAGGGGTGTGGAGCATATCAGAGAATGTTACAGTGAGGGGTGTTCGGTATATCAGAGAGTGTTAAAATGATGGGTATGGGATATATCAGAGATTATTACAGTGAGGGTTGTAGGGTATATCAGAGAGTGATAGAGCGAGGAGTGATCTATATCAGAGGGTGTTACAGTGAGCAGTATTGGATATATTAGAGAGTGTTACAGTGAGGGGTGTAGGGTATATCAGAGAGTGTTACATTTAGGGGTATGGGTTACATCAGAGATTGTTACAGTGTGGGTTATATCAGAGAGTGTTACAGTGCGGGGTGTGTGGTATATCAGAGAGTGTTACAGTGAGGGGTGTGGGGTATATCAGAGATTGTTACTGTGAGTGGTTTGTGATATATCTGTGTGTTACACTGAGGATCGTGGGGTGTATTAGAGAGTGTTACATTGAGAGGCGTGGGGTGTCTCAGACAGTGTTACAGTGAGAGCGGTGGGGTATATCAGAGAGTGTTACAGTAAGGGATGTGAGGTATATCAGAGAGTTTTACAGTGAGGGTGTGGGGTATATCAGAGAGTGCTACAGTGAGGGGTGTGGAATATATCAGAGAGTGTTACGGTGAGGGGCGTGGGTTATATCAGAGAGTTTTGCAGTGAGGGATGTGGGGTATATCAGAGAATGTTACAGTGCGGGGTGTGGGATATATCAGAGAGTGTTTCAGTGAAGGGTGCGCGATATATCAGAGAGTGTTACAGTGAGGTGTGTGGGGTATATCAGTGCATGTTACAGTGAGTGGTGTGGGGTATATCAGAGAGTGTTACTGTGAGGGGTGTGGGGCATATCAGAGAGTGTTACAGTGAGGGGTGTGGGGTATATCAGCGAGTGTTACAGTGAGGGATGCGAGGTATATCAGAGAGTGTTAAAGTGAGGGGTGTGGGATATATCATAGAGTGTTACAGTAAGGGCTGTGGGTTATATCAGAGAGTGTTACAGTGAGGGGTGTGGAGCATATCAGAGAATGTTACAGTGAGGGGTGTGCGGTATATCAGAGGATGTTACAATGATGGGTATGGGATATATCAGAGATTATAACAGTGAGGGTTGTAGGGTATATCAGAGAGTGATACAGTGAGGAGTGATGTATATCAGAGGGTGTTACAGTGAGCAGTATTGGATATATTAGAGAGTGTTACAGTGAGGGTTTTGGGGTATATCAGAGAATGTTACATTGAGGGGTATGGGTTACATCAGAGATTGTTACAGTGTGGGTTATATCAGAGAGTGTTACAGTGCGGGGTTTGTGGTATATCAGAGAGTGTTACAGTGAGGGGTGTGGGGTATATCAGAGATTGTTACTGTGATGTGTGTGGGGTATCTCAGTGAGTGTTACAGTGAGTCGTGTGGGGTATATCAGAGAGTGTGACAGTGAGTGGTTTGTGATATATCTGTGTGTTACACTGAGGATCGTGGGGTGTATTAGAGAGTGTTACATTGAGAGGCGTGGGGTGTCTCAGACAGTGTTAAAGTGAGAGCGGTGGGGTATATCAGAGAGTGTTACAGTAAGGGATGTGAGGTATATCAGAGAGTTTTACAGTGAGGGTGTGGGGTATATCAGAGAGTGTTACAGTGAGGGTTGTAGGGCATATCAGAGAGTGTTACAGTGAGGGGTGTGGAATATATCAGAGAATGTTACAGTGAGGGGTGTGAGGTATATCAGAGATTGTTACAGTGAGGGGTGTGGGTTATATCAGAGAGTGTTACAGTGAGGGATGTGGGGTATATCAGAGAATGTTACAGTGAGGGGTGTGGCATATATCAGAGAGTGTTTCAGTGAAGGGTGCGCGATATATTAGAGAGTGCTACAGTGAGTGGTGTGGGGTATATCAGTACATGTTACAGTGAGTGGTGTGGGGTATATCAGAGAGTGTTACTGTGAGGGGTGTGGGGCATATCAGAGAGTGTTACAGTGAGGGGTGTGGGGTATATCAGAGAGTGTTACAGTGAGGGGTGTGGAATATATCAGCGAGAGTTACAGTGAGGGGTGTGGAATATATCAGAGAGTGTTACAGTGAGGGGTGTGAGGTATATCAGAGATTGTTGCAGTGAGGGGTATGGGTTATATCAGAGAGTGTTACAGTGAGAGGTGTGGGGTATATCAGAGAGTGTTACAGTGAGGGGTGTGGGATATATCAGAGAGTGTTTCAGTGAAGCGTGCACGATATATCAGAGAGTGTTACAGTGAGGGGTGTGGGATATATCAGTGCATGTTACAGTGAGTGGTGTGGGGTACATCAGAGAGTGTTACAGTGAGGGGTGTGGGGCATATCAGTGAATGTAACAGTGTGGGGTGTGCGGTATATGAGAGAGTGTTACTGTGAAGGATGTGCGGCATATCAGAGAGTGTTACATCAAGTGGTGTGGGGCATATCAGAGAGTGTGACTGTGAGGGGAGGTGAATATCAGAGAGTGTTACAGTGAGTGGTGTGGGGTATATCAGAGAGTGTGACAGTGAGGGGAGGAGAATATCAGAGATTGTTACAATGAGGGGTGTGGGGTATATCAGAGACTGTTACAGTGAGTGATGTGGGGTATATCAGACAGTGTTACAGTGAGGGGTGTAGGGTTTATCAAAGAGTGTTACAGTGAGGGATGTGACGTATATCAGAGAGTGTTAAAGTGAGGGGTGTGGGATATATCATAGAGTGTTACAGTAAGGGCTGTGGGTTATATCAGAGAGTTTTAAAGTGAGGGGTGTGGAATATATCAGAGAGTGTTTCAGTGAAGGGTGCGGGATATATCAGGAAGTGTTACAGTGAGGGGTATGTGGGATATATCAGAGACTTTCACAGTGAGGGGTGTGGAGCATATCAGAGAATGTTACAGTGAGGGGTGTGCGGTATATCAGAGAATGTTACAATGATGGGTATGGGATATATCAGAGATTATTACAGTGAGGGTTGTAGGGTATATCAGAGAGTGATACAGTGAGGAGTGATGTATATCAGAAGGTGTTACACTGAGCAGTATTGGATATATTAGAGAGTGTTACGGTGAGGGGTTTGGGGTATATCAGAGAATGTTACATTGAGGGGTATGGGTTGCATCAGAGATTGTTACAGTGTGGGTTATATCAGAGAGTGTTACAGTGCGGGGTGTGTGGTATATCAGAGAGTTTTACAGTGTGAGGTGTGAGGTATATGAGAGAGTGTTACAGTAAGGGTTTGGGGTATATTAGAGTGTGTTACAGTTAGGGTTGTGGGGAATATCAGAGAGTGTTACAGTGAGGTGTGTGGGTTATATCAGAGAGTGTTATAGTGAGGGGTGTGGGCTATATCAGAGAGTGTTTCAGTGAAGTATGCGGGTTTTATCAGGAAGTGTTACAGTGAGGGGTATGTGGGATGTATGAGAGAAAGTTACGTGAATTTTGTGGAGCATATCAGAGAACGTTACAGTGAGGGGTGTGCGGTATATGAGGGTGTGTTACTGTGAGGGGTGTGCGGTATATAAGAGAGTGTGACTGTGAGGGGTTTTGGGTCTACCAGAGAATGTTGCAGTGTGTGATGTGGAGTATATCAGGCAGTGTTACAAAGAGGGGTGTGGGGTATATCAAAGGGTGTGACAGTGAGGGGCGTGAGATATATCAGAATGTTCCACCGAGGATCGTGGGGTGTATTAGAGAGTATTACAGTGAGAGGGGTGGGGTATATCCGAGTTTGTTCCAGTGAGGGGCGTGGGGAATATCAGATTGTTACACTGAGGATCGTGGGGTGTATTAAAGAGTGTTACATAGAGAGGCGTGGGGTGTATCAGACAATGATACAGTGTGAGCGGTGGAGTATATCAGAGTGTGTTACAGTGAGCCGTGTGGGGTATATCAAAGTGTTACACTGAGGAACGTGGGGTGTATTAGAGAATGTTACAGTGAGTGGCGTAGTGTATATCAGAGAGTGTTACAGTGAGGTGTGTGGGTTACATCAGAGCGTGTTACAGTGAGGATTGTGGGTTACATCAGAGCGTGTTACAGTGAGGGGTGTGGGTTACATCAGAGATTGTTACAGTGCGGGGTATGGGCTATATCAGAGAGTGTTACAGTGTGCGGTGTGCGGTGTGTGGTATATCAGAGTGTGTTACAGTGAGCAGTGTGGGGCATATCAGAGAGTGTTACAGTGAGTGGTGTGGAGTAGAACAGAGAGTGTGACAGTGAGGGGTGTGGGGTATATCAGAGTGTTTTAGAGTGAGGGGTGTGCAGTATATCAGAGAATGTTACAGTGTGGGGTGTGCGTTATATGAGAGAATGTTACTGTGAAGGGTGTGCGGCATATCAGAGAGTGTTACAGCAAGTTGTGTGCGGTATATCAGAGAGTTTGACTGTGAGGGGCTTTGGGTGTGCCAGAGAATGTTGCATTGTGGGATGTGGAGTATATCATGCAATGTTACGATGAGGGGTGTTGGGTAAATCAAAGAGTGTTACACCGAGGATCGTGGGGTGTATTAGAGAGTGTTACAGTGAGAGGGGTGGGGTATATCAGAGAGTGTTACAGTGAGGTGTGTGGGGTATATCAGAGTGTGTAACAATGAGGGGTGTGGAGTATATTAGAGAGTGTTCCAGTGAGGGGTGTGGGGTATATCAAAGTGTTACACTGAGGAATGTGGGGTGTATTAGAGATTGTTACAGTGAGTGGCGTGGGTAGACCAGAGTGTTACAGTGAGGGGTGTGGACTATATCATAGAGTGTTACAGTGAGTGGCATGGGGTAGACCAGAGAGTGTTACAGTGAGGGGTGTGGGGTATATCAGAGTGTGTTACAGTGAGGGGTGTGGGGTATATCAGAGAGTGTTACAGTGAGGGATGTGAGGTATATCAGAGAGTGTTACAGTGAGGGGTGTGGGGTATATCAAAGTGTTACACTGAGGAACGTGGGCTTATTAGAGAGTGTTACAGTGAGGGGTGTGGGGTTAATCAGAGTGTGTTACAGTGAGGGTTGTGGTGTACATCAGAGAGTGTTACCGTAAGGGGTGTGGGATATATCAGACAGTGTTACAGTGAGGTGTTTAGGGTATATGAGAGAGTGTTACCGTGAGGGGTGTGGGGTATATCAGACAGTGTTACAGTGAGGGGTGTAGGGTTATATCAGAGAGTGTTACAGTGAGGGGTGTGGTGTATATCAGAGAGATTTACAGTGTGGGGTGTGAAGTATATGAGAGAGTGTTACAGTAAGGGGTGTGGGGTATATTAGAGCGTGTTACAGTTTGGGTTGTGCAGAATATCAGAGAGTGTTACAGTGAGGTGTGTGGGTTATATCAGAGAGTGTTAAAGTGAGGGGTGTGGGCTATATCAGAGAGTGTTTCAGTGAAGTGTGCGGGTTTTATCAGGAAGTGTTACAGTGAGGGGTATGTGGGATATATCAGAGAAAGTTACGTGAGTTTTGTGGGGCATATCAGAGAACGTTACAGTGAGGGGTGTGCGGTATATGAGAGTGTGTTACTGTGAGGGGTGTGCGGTATATCAGAGAGTGTGACTGTGAGGGGTTTTGGGTCTACCAGAGAATGTTGCAGTGTGTGATGTGGAGTATATCAGGCAGTGTTACAAAGAGGGGTGTGGGGTATATCAAAGGGTGTGACAGTGAGGGGCGTGAGATATATCAGAATGTTCCACCGAGGATCGTGGGGTGTATTAGAGAGTGTTACAGTGAGAGCGGTGGGGTATATCCGAGTTTGTTCCAGTGAGGGGCGTGGGGAATATCAGATTGTTACATTGAGGAACGTGGGGTGTATTAGGGATTGTAACAGTGAGAGGGATGGGGTATATCAGAGAGTGTTACAGTGAGGGGTGTGGGGTATATCAGAGTGTGTAACAGTGATGGGTGTGGTTTAGATCATAGGGTGTTACAGTGAGGGGCGTGGGGTATATCAGTAAGTGTTACAGTGAGTAGTGTGTGATGTATCAGAGTGTTACACTGAGGATCGTGGGGTGTATTAATGAGTGTTACATAGAGAGGCGTGGGGTGTATCAGACAGTGATACAGTGAGAGCGGTGGAGTATATCAGTGTGTATTACAGTGAGCCGTGTGGGGTATATCAAAGTGTTACACTGAGGAACGTGGGGTGTATTAGAGAATGTTACAGTGAGTGGCGTAGGGTATATCAGAGAGTGTTACAGTGAGGTGTGTGGGTTACATCAGAGCGTGTTACAGTGAGGGGTGTGGGTTACATCAGAGATTGTTACAGTGCAGGGTATGGGCTATATCAAAGAGTGTTACAGTGTGAGGTGTGTGGTATATCAGAGTGTGTTACAGTGAGCAGTGTGGGGCATATCAGAGAGTGTTACAGTGAGTGGTGTGGAGTAGAACAGAGAGTGTGACAGTGAGGGGTGTGGGGTATATCAGAGTGTTTTAGAGTGAGGTGTGTGCAGTATATCAGAGAATGTTACAGTGTGGGGTGTGCGTTATATGAGAGAATGTTACTGTGAAGGGTGTGCGGCATATACGAGAGTGTTACAGCAAGTTGTGTGCGGTATATCAGAGAGTGTGACTGTGAGGGGTTTTGGGTGTGCCAGAGAATGTTGCAGTGTGGGATTTGGAGTATATCATGCAATGTTACGATGAGGGGTGTTGGGTATATCAAAGAGTGTTACACCGAGGATCGTGGGGTGTATTAGAGAGTGTTACAGTGAGTGGCGTGGGTAGACCAGAGAGTGTTACAGTGAGGGGTGTGGGGTATATCAGAGTGTGTTACAGTGAGGGGTGTGGGGTATATCAGAATGTGTTACAGTGAGGGATGTGGGGTATAACAGACAGTGTTACAGTGAGGGGTGTGGGGTATATCAGAGTGTGTTACAGTGAGGGGTGTGGGGTATATCAGAGTGTTTTACAGTGAGAGGTTTGGGGTATATCAGAGATTATTACAGTGAAGCTTGTAGGATGTATCGCAGAGTGTTACAGTGAGGGGTGAAGTATATCAGAGGTTGTTACAGTGAGCAGTATTGGATATATTAAAGAGTGTTACAGTGAGGGGTGTAGGGTATATCAGAGAGTGTTACAGTGAGGAGTGTGGGGTATATCAGAGAGTGTTACAGTGAGGGTTGTGGGGTATTTCAGAGAGCGTTACAGTGAGGGATGTGGGGTATATGAGAGCGTGTTACAGTGAGGGTTGTGGGGTATATTAGAGAGTGTTAAAGTGAGGGGGGTGGGAAATATCATAGAGTGTTACAGTGAGGGTTGTGGTGTTTATCAGAGAGTGTTACAGAGAGGGGTGTGGAATATATCAGACAGTGTTACAGTGAGGGATGTAAGGTATATCAGAGAGTGTTAAAGTGAGGGGTGTGGGATATATCATAGAGTGTTACAGTAAGAGTTGTGGGTTATATCAGAGAGTGTTAAAGTGAGGGGTGTGGAATATATCAGAGAGTGTTTCAGTGAAGGGTGTGGGATATATCAGGAAGTGTTACAGTGAGGGATATGTGGGATATATCAGAGACTTTCACTGTGAGGGGTGTGGAGCATATCAGAGAATGTTACAGTGAGGGGTGTTCGGTATATCAGAGAGTGTTAAAATGATGGGTATGGGATATATCAGAGATTATTACAGTGAGGGTTGTAGGGTATATCAGAGAGTGATAGAGCGAGGAGTGATCTATATCAGAGGGTGTTACAGTGAGCAGTATTGGATATATTAGAGAGTGTTACAGTGAGGGGTGTAGGGTATATCAGAGAGTGTTACATTTAGGGGTATGGGTTACATCAGAGATTGTTACAGTGTGGGTTATATCAGAGAGTGTTACAGTGCGGGGTGTGTGGTATATCAGAGAGTGTTACAGTGAGGGGTGTGGGGTATATCAGAGATTGTTACTGTGAGTGGTTTGTGATATATCTGTGTGTTACACTGAGGATCGTGGGGTGTATTAGAGAGTGTTACATTGAGAGGCGTGGGGTGTCTCAGACAGTGTTACAGTGAGAGCGGTGGGGTATATCAGAGAGTGTTACAGTAAGGGATGTGAGGTATATCAGAGAGTTTTACAGTGAGGGTGTGGGGTATATCAGAGAGTGCTACAGTGAGGGGTGTGGAATATATCAGAGAGTGTTACGGTGAGGGGCGTGGGTTATATCAGAGAGTTTTGCAGTGAGGGATGTGGGGTATATCAGAGAATGTTACAGTGCGGGGTGTGGGATATATCAGAGAGTGTTTCAGTGAAGGGTGCGCGATATATCAGAGAGTGTTACAGTGAGGTGTGTGGGGTATATCAGTGCATGTTACAGTGAGTGGTGTGGGGTATATCAGAGAGTGTTACTGTGAGGGGTGTGGGGCATATCAGAGAGTGTTACAGTGAGGGGTGTGGGGTATATCAGCGAGTGTTACAGTGAGGGATGCGAGGTATATCAGAGAGTGTTAAAGTGAGGGGTGTGGGATATATCATAGAGTGTTACAGTAAGGGCTGTGGGTTATATCAGAGAGTGTTACAGTGAGGGGTGTGGAGCATATCAGAGAATGTTACAGTGAGGGGTGTGCGGTATATCAGAGGATGTTACAATGATGGGTATGGGATATATCAGAGATTATAACAGTGAGGGTTGTAGGGTATATCAGAGAGTGATACAGTGAGGAGTGATGTATATCAGAGGGTGTTACAGTGAGCAGTATTGGATATATTAGAGAGTGTTACAGTGAGGGTTTTGGGGTATATCAGAGAATGTTACATTGAGGGGTATGGGTTACATCAGAGATTGTTACAGTGTGGGTTATATCAGAGAGTGTTACAGTGCGGGGTTTGTGGTATATCAGAGAGTGTTACAGTGAGGGGTGTGGGGTATATCAGAGATTGTTACTGTGATGTGTGTGGGGTATCTCAGTGAGTGTTACAGTGAGTCGTGTGGGGTATATCAGAGAGTGTGACAGTGAGTGGTTTGTGATATATCTGTGTGTTACACTGAGGATCGTGGGGTGTATTAGAGAGTGTTACATTGAGAGGCGTGGGGTGTCTCAGACAGTGTTAAAGTGAGAGCGGTGGGGTATATCAGAGAGTGTTACAGTAAGGGATGTGAGGTATATCAGAGAGTTTTACAGTGAGGGTGTGGGGTATATCAGAGAGTGTTACAGTGAGGGTTGTAGGGCATATCAGAGAGTGTTACAGTGAGGGGTGTGGAATATATCAGAGAATGTTACAGTGAGGGGTGTGAGGTATATCAGAGATTGTTACAGTGAGGGGTGTGGGTTATATCAGAGAGTGTTACAGTGAGGGATGTGGGGTATATCAGAGAATGTTACAGTGAGGGGTGTGGCATATATCAGAGAGTGTTTCAGTGAAGGGTGCGCGATATATTAGAGAGTGCTACAGTGAGTGGTGTGGGGTATATCAGTACATGTTACAGTGAGTGGTGTGGGGTATATCAGAGAGTGTTACTGTGAGGGGTGTGGGGCATATCAGAGAGTGTTACAGTGAGGGGTGTGGGGTATATCAGAGAGTGTTACAGTGAGGGGTGTGGAATATATCAGCGAGAGTTACAGTGAGGGGTGTGGAATATATCAGAGAGTGTTACAGTGAGGGGTGTGAGGTATATCAGAGATTGTTGCAGTGAGGGGTATGGGTTATATCAGAGAGTGTTACAGTGAGAGGTGTGGGGTATATCAGAGAGTGTTACAGTGAGGGGTGTGGGATATATCAGAGAGTGTTTCAGTGAAGCGTGCACGATATATCAGAGAGTGTTACAGTGAGGGGTGTGGGATATATCAGTGCATGTTACAGTGAGTGGTGTGGGGTACATCAGAGAGTGTTACAGTGAGGGGTGTGGGGCATATCAGTGAATGTAACAGTGTGGGGTGTGCGGTATATGAGAGAGTGTTACTGTGAAGGATGTGCGGCATATCAGAGAGTGTTACATCAAGTGGTGTGGGGCATATCAGAGAGTGTGACTGTGAGGGGAGGTGAATATCAGAGAGTGTTACAGTGAGTGGTGTGGGGTATATCAGAGAGTGTGACAGTGAGGGGAGGAGAATATCAGAGATTGTTACAATGAGGGGTGTGGGGTATATCAGAGACTGTTACAGTGAGTGATGTGGGGTATATCAGACAGTGTTACAGTGAGGGGTGTAGGGTTTATCAAAGAGTGTTACAGTGAGGGATGTGACGTATATCAGAGAGTGTTAAAGTGAGGGGTGTGGGATATATCATAGAGTGTTACAGTAAGGGCTGTGGGTTATATCAGAGAGTTTTAAAGTGAGGGGTGTGGAATATATCAGAGAGTGTTTCAGTGAAGGGTGCGGGATATATCAGGAAGTGTTACAGTGAGGGGTATGTGGGATATATCAGAGACTTTCACAGTGAGGGGTGTGGAGCATATCAGAGAATGTTACAGTGAGGGGTGTGCGGTATATCAGAGAATGTTACAATGATGGGTATGGGATATATCAGAGATTATTACAGTGAGGGTTGTAGGGTATATCAGAGAGTGATACAGTGAGGAGTGATGTATATCAGAAGGTGTTACACTGAGCAGTATTGGATATATTAGAGAGTGTTACGGTGAGGGGTTTGGGGTATATCAGAGAATGTTACATTGAGGGGTATGGGTTGCATCAGAGATTGTTACAGTGTGGGTTATATCAGAGAGTGTTACAGTGCGGGGTGTGTGGTATATCAGAGAGTTTTACAGTGTGAGGTGTGAGGTATATGAGAGAGTGTTACAGTAAGGGTTTGGGGTATATTAGAGTGTGTTACAGTTAGGGTTGTGGGGAATATCAGAGAGTGTTACAGTGAGGTGTGTGGGTTATATCAGAGAGTGTTATAGTGAGGGGTGTGGGCTATATCAGAGAGTGTTTCAGTGAAGTATGCGGGTTTTATCAGGAAGTGTTACAGTGAGGGGTATGTGGGATGTATGAGAGAAAGTTACGTGAATTTTGTGGAGCATATCAGAGAACGTTACAGTGAGGGGTGTGCGGTATATGAGGGTGTGTTACTGTGAGGGGTGTGCGGTATATAAGAGAGTGTGACTGTGAGGGGTTTTGGGTCTACCAGAGAATGTTGCAGTGTGTGATGTGGTGTATATCAGGCAGTGTTACAAAGAGGGGTGTGGGGTATATCAAAGGGTGTGACAGTGAGGGGCGTGAGATATATCAGAATGTTCCACCGAGGATCGTGGGGTGTATTAGAGAGTATTACAGTGAGAGGGGTGGGGTATATCCGAGTTTGTTCCAGTGAGGGGCGTGGGGAATATCAGATTGTTACACTGAGGATCGTGGGGTGTATTAAAGAGTGTTACATAGAGAGGCGTGGGGTGTATCAGACAATGATACAGTGTGAGCGGTGGAGTATATCAGAGTGTGTTACAGTGAGCCGTGTGGGGTATATCAAAGTGTTACACTGAGGAACGTGGGGTGTATTAGAGAATGTTACAGTGAGTGGCGTAGTGTATATCAGAGAGTGTTACAGTGAGGTGTGTGGGTTACATCAGAGCGTGTTACAGTGAGGATTGTGGGTTACATCAGAGCGTGTTACAGTGAGGGGTGTGGGTTACATCAGAGATTGTTACAGTGCGGGGTATGGGCTATATCAGAGAGTGTTACAGTGTGCGGTGTGCGGTGTGTGGTATATCAGAGTGTGTTACAGTGAGCAGTGTGGGGCATATCAGAGAGTGTTACAGTGAGTGGTGTGGAGTAGAACAGAGAGTGTGACAGTGAGGGGTGTGGGGTATATCAGAGTGTTTTAGAGTGAGGGGTGTGCAGTATATCAGAGAATGTTACAGTGTGGGGTGTGCGTTATATGAGAGAATGTTACTGTGAAGGGTGTGCGGCATATCAGAGAGTGTTACAGCAAGTTGTGTGCGGTATATCAGAGAGTTTGACTGTGAGGGGCTTTGGGTGTGCCAGAGAATGTTGCATTGTGGGATGTGGAGTATATCATGCAATGTTACGATGAGGGGTGTTGGGTAAATCAAAGAGTGTTACACCGAGGATCGTGGGGTGTATTAGAGAGTGTTACAGTGAGAGGGGTGGGGTATATCAGAGAGTGTTACAGTGAGGTGTGTGGGGTATATCAGAGTGTGTAACAATGAGGGGTGTGGAGTATATTAGAGAGTGTTCCAGTGAGGGGTGTGGGGTATATCAAAGTGTTACACTGAGGAATGTGGGGTGTATTAGAGATTGTTACAGTGAGTGGCGTGGGTAGACCAGAGTGTTACAGTGAGGGGTGTGGACTATATCATAGAGTGTTACAGTGAGTGGCATGGGGTAGACCAGAGAGTGTTACAGTGAGGGGTGTGGGGTATATCAGAGTGTGTTACAGTGAGGGGTGTGGGGTATATCAGAGAGTGTTACAGTGAGGGATGTGAGGTATATCAGAGAGTGTTACAGTGAGGGGTGTGGGGTATATCAAAGTGTTACACTGAAGAACGTGGGCTTATTAGAGAGTGTTACAGTGAGGGGTGTGGGGTTAATCAGAGTGTGTTACAGTGAGGGTTGTGGTGTACATCAGAGAGTGTTACCGTAAGGGGTGTGGGATATATCAGACAGTGTTACAGTGAGGTGTTTAGGGTATATGAGAGAGTGTTACCGTGAGGGGTGTGGGGTATATCAGACAGTGTTACAGTGAGGGGTGTAGGGTTATATCAGAGAGTGTTACAGTGAGGGGTGTGGTGTATATCAGAGAGATTTACAGTGTGGGGTGTGAAGTATATGAGAGAGTGTTACAGTAAGGGGTGTGGGGTATATTAGAGCGTGTTACAGTTTGGGTTGTGCAGAATATCAGAGAGTGTTACAGTGAGGTGTGTGGGTTATATCAGAGAGTGTTAAAGTGAGGGGTGTGGGCTATATCAGAGAGTGTTTCAGTGAAGTGTGCGGGTTTTATCAGGAAGTGTTACAGTGAGGGGTATGTGGGATATATCAGAGAAAGTTACGTGAGTTTTGTGGGGCATATCAGAGAACGTTACAGTGAGGGGTGTGCGGTATATGAGAGTGTGTTACTGTGAGGGGTGTGCGGTATATCAGAGAGTGTGACTGTGAGGGGTTTTGGGTCTACCAGAGAATGTTGCAGTGTGTGATGTGGAGTATATCAGGCAGTGTTACAAAGAGGGGTGTGGGGTATATCAAAGGGTGTGACAGTGAGGGGCGTGAGATATATCAGAATGTTCCACCGAGGATCGTGGGGTGTATTAGAGAGTGTTACAGTGAGAGCGGTGGGGTATATCCGAGTTTGTTCCAGTGAGGGGCGTGGGGAATATCAGATTGTTACATTGAGGAACGTGGGGTGTATTAGGGATTGTAACAGTGAGAGGGATGGGGTATATCAGAGAGTGTTACAGTGAGGGGTGTGGGGTATATCAGAGTGTGTAACAGTGATGGGTGTGGTTTAGATCATAGGGTGTTACAGTGAGGGGCGTGGGGTATATCAGTAAGTGTTACAGTGAGTAGTGTGTGATGTATCAGAGTGTTACACTGAGGATCGTGGGGTGTATTAATGAGTGTTACATAGAGAGGCGTGGGGTGTATCAGACAGTGATACAGTGAGAGCGGTGGAGTATATCAGTGTGTATTACAGTGAGCCGTGTGGGGTATATCAAAGTGTTACACTGAGGAACGTGGGGTGTATTAGAGAATGTTACAGTGAGTGGCGTAGGGTATATCAGAGAGTGTTACAGTGAGGTGTGTGGGTTACATCAGAGCGTGTTACAGTGAGGGGTGTGGGTTACATCAGAGATTGTTACAGTGCAGGGTATGGGCTATATCAAAGAGTGTTACAGTGTGAGGTGTGTGGTATATCAGAGTGTGTTACAGTGAGCAGTGTGGGGCATATCAGAGAGTGTTACAGTGAGTGGTGTGGAGTAGAACAGAGAGTGTGACAGTGAGGGGTGTGGGGTATATCAGAGTGTTTTAGAGTGAGGTGTGTGCAGTATATCAGAGAATGTTACAGTGTGGGGTGTGCGTTATATGAGAGAATGTTACTGTGAAGGGTGTGCGGCATATACGAGAGTGTTACAGCAAGTTGTGTGCGGTATATCAGAGAGTGTGACTGTGAGGGGTTTTGGGTGTGCCAGAGAATGTTGCAGTGTGGGATTTGGAGTATATCATGCAATGTTACGATGAGGGGTGTTGGGTATATCAAAGAGTGTTACACCGAGGATCGTGGGGTGTATTAGAGAGTGTTACAGTGAGTGGCGTGGGTAGACCAGAGAGTGTTACAGTGAGGGGTGTGGGGTATATCAGAGTGTGTTACAGTGAGGGGTGTGGGGTATATCAGAATGTGTTACAGTGAGGGATGTGGGGTATAACAGACAGTGTTACAGTGAGGGGTGTGGGGTATATCAGAGTGTGTTACAGTGAGGGGTGTGGGGTATATCAGAGTGTTTTACAGTGAGAGGTTTGGGGTATATCAGAGATTATTACAGTGAAGCTTGTAGGATGTATCGCAGAGTGTTACAGTGAGGGGTGAAGTATATCAGAGGTTGTTACAGTGAGCAGTATTGGATATATTAAAGAGTGTTACAGTGAGGGGTGTAGGGTATATCAGAGAGTGTTACAGTGAGGAGTGTGGGGTATATCAGAGAGTGTTACAGTGAGGGTTGTGGGGTATTTCAGAGAGCGTTACAGTGAGGGATGTGGGGTATATGAGAGCGTGTTACAGTGAGGGTTGTGGGGTATATTAGAGAGTGTTAAAGTGAGGGGGGTGGGAAATATCATAGAGTGTTACAGTGAGGGTTGTGGTGTTTATCAGAGAGTGTTACAGAGAGGGGTGTGGAGTATATCAGACAGTGTTACAGTGAGGGATGTAAGGTATATCAGAGAGTGTTAAAGTGAGGGGTGTGGGATATATCATAGAGTGTTACAGTAAGAGTTGTGGGTTATATCAGAGAGTGTTAAAGTGAGGGGTGTGGAATATATCAGAGAGTGTTTCAGTGAAGGGTGTGGGATATATCAGGAAGTGTTACAGTGAGGGATATGTGGGATATATCAGAGACTTTCACTGTGAGGGGTGTGGAGCATATCAGAGAATGTTACAGTGAGGGGTGTTCGGTATATCAGAGAGTGTTAAAATGATGGGTATGGGATATATCAGAGATTATTACAGTGAGGGTTGTAGGGTATATCAGAGAGTGATAGAGCGAGGAGTGATCTATATCAGAGGGTGTTACAGTGAGCAGTATTGGATATATTAGAGAGTGTTACAGTGAGGGGTGTAGGGTATATCAGAGAGTGTTACATTTAGGGGTATGGGTTACATCAGAGATTGTTACAGTGTGGGTTATATCAGAGAGTGTTACAGTGCGGGGTGTGTGGTATATCAGAGAGTGTTACAGTGAGGGGTGTGGGGTATATCAGAGATTGTTACTGTGAGTGGTTTGTGATATATCTGTGTGTTACACTGAGGATCGTGGGGTGTATTAGAGAGTGTTACATTGAGAGGCGTGGGGTGTCTCAGACAGTGTTACAGTGAGAGCGGTGGGGTATATCAGAGAGTGTTACAGTAAGGGATGTGAGGTATATCAGAGAGTTTTACAGTGAGGGTGTGGGGTATATCAGAGAGTGCTACAGTGAGGGGTGTGGAATATATCAGAGAGTGTTACGGTGAGGGGCGTGGGTTATATCAGAGAGTTTTGCAGTGAGGGATGTGGGGTATATCAGAGAATGTTACAGTGCGGGGTGTGGGATATATCAGAGAGTGTTTCAGTGAAGGGTGCGCGATATATCAGAGAGTGTTACAGTGAGGTGTGTGGGGTATATCAGTGCATGTTACAGTGAGTGGTGTGGGGTATATCAGAGAGTGTTACTGTGAGGGGTGTGGGGCATATCAGAGAGTGTTACAGTGAGGGGTGTGGGGTATATCAGCGAGTGTTACAGTGAGGGATGCGAGGTATATCAGAGAGTGTTAAAGTGAGGGGTGTGGGATATATCATAGAGTGTTACAGTAAGGGCTGTGGGTTATATCAGAGAGTGTTACAGTGAGGGGTGTGGAGCATATCAGAGAATGTTACAGTGAGGGGTGTGCGGTATATCAGAGGATGTTACAATGATGGGTATGGGATATATCAGAGATTATAACAGTGAGGGTTGTAGGGTATATCAGAGAGTGATACAGTGAGGAGTGATGTATATCAGAGGGTGTTACAGTGAGCAGTATTGGATATATTAGAGAGTGTTACAGTGAGGGTTTTGGGGTATATCAGAGAATGTTACATTGAGGGGTATGGGTTACATCAGAGATTGTTACAGTGTGGGTTATATCAGAGAGTGTTACAGTGCGGGGTTTGTGGTATATCAGAGAGTGTTACAGTGAGGGGTGTGGGGTATATCAGAGATTGTTACTGTGATGTGTGTGGGGTATCTCAGTGAGTGTTACAGTGAGTCGTGTGGGGTATATCAGAGAGTGTGACAGTGAGTGGTTTGTGATATATCTGTGTGTTACACTGAGGATCGTGGGGTGTATTAGAGAGTGTTACATTGAGAGGCGTGGGGTGTCTCAGACAGTGTTAAAGTGAGAGCGGTGGGGTATATCAGAGAGTGTTACAGTAAGGGATGTGAGGTATATCAGAGAGTTTTACAGTGAGGGTGTGGGGTATATCAGAGAGTGTTACAGTGAGGGTTGTAGGGCATATCAGAGAGTGTTACAGTGAGGGGTGTGGAATATATCAGAGAATGTTACAGTGAGGGGTGTGAGGTATATCAGAGATTGTTACAGTGAGGGGTGTGGGTTATATCAGAGAGTGTTACAGTGAGGGATGTGGGGTATATCAGAGAATGTTACAGTGAGGGGTGTGGCATATATCAGAGAGTGTTTCAGTGAAGGGTGCGCGATATATTAGAGAGTGCTACAGTGAGTGGTGTGGGGTATATCAGTACATGTTACAGTGAGTGGTGTGGGGTATATCAGAGAGTGTTACTGTGAGGGGTGTGGGGCATATCAGAGATTGTTACAGTGAGGGGTGTGGGGTATATCAGAGAGTGTTACAGTGAGGGGTGTGGAATATATCAGCGAGAGTTACAGTGAGCGGTGTGGAATATATCAGAGAGTGTTACAGTGAGGGGTGTGAGGTATATCAGAGATTGTTGCAGTGAGGGGTATGGGTTATATCAGAGAGTGTTACAGTGAGAGGTGTGGGGTATATCAGAGAGTGTTACAGTGAGGGGTGTGGGATATATCAGAGAGTGTTTCAGTGAAGCGTGCACGATATATCAGAGAGTGTTACAGTGAGGGGTGTGGGATATATCAGTGCATGTTACAGTGAGTGGTGTGGGGTACATCAGAGAGTGTTACAGTGAGGGGTGTGGGGCATATCAGTGAATGTAACAGTGTGGGGTGTGCGGTATATGAGAGAGTGTTACTGTGAAGGATGTGCGGCATATCAGAGAGTGTTACATCAAGTGGTGTGGGGCATATCAGAGAGTGTGACTGTGAGGGGAGGTGAATATCAGAGAGTGTTACAGTGAGTGGTGTGGGGTATATCAGAGAGTGTGACAGTGAGGGGAGGAGAATATCAGAGATTGTTACAATGAGGGGTGTGGGGTATATCAGAGACTGTTACAGTGAGTGATGTGGGGTATATCAGACAGTGTTACAGTGAGGGGTGTAGGGTTTATCAAAGAGTGTTACAGTGAGGGATGTGACGTATATCAGAGAGTGTTAAAGTGAGGGGTGTGGGATATATCATAGAGTGTTACAGTAAGGGCTGTGGGTTATATCAGAGAGTTTTAAAGTGAGGGGTGTGGAATATATCAGAGAGTGTTTCAGTGAAGGGTGCGGGATATATCAGGAAGTGTTACAGTGAGGGGTATGTGGGATATATCAGAGACTTTCACAGTGAGGGGTGTGGAGCATATCAGAGAATGTTACAGTGAGGGGTGTGCGGTATATCAGAGAATGTTACAATGATGGGTATGGGATATATCAGAGATTATTACAGTGAGGGTTGTAGGGTATATCAGAGAGTGATACAGTGAGGAGTGATGTATATCAGAAGGTGTTACACTGAGCAGTATTGGATATATTAGAGAGTGTTACGGTGAGGGGTTTGGGGTATATCAGAGAATGTTACATTGAGGGGTATGGGTTGCATCAGAGATTGTTACAGTGTGGGTTATATCAGAGAGTGTTACAGTGCGGGGTGTGTGGTATATCAGATAGTTTTACAGTGTGAGGTGTGAGGTATATGAGAGAGTGTTACAGTAAGGGTTTGGGGTATATTAGAGTGTGTTACAGTTAGGGTTGTGGGGAATATCAGAGAGTGTTACAGTGAGGTGTGTGGGTTATATCAGAGAGTGTTATAGTGAGGGGTGTGGGCTATATCAGAGAGTGTTTCAGTGAAGTATGCGGGTTTTATCAGGAAGTGTTACAGTGAGGGGTATGTGGGATGTATGAGAGAAAGTTACGTGAATTTTGTGGAGCATATCAGAGAACGTTACAGTGAGGGGTGTGCGGTATATGAGGGTGTGTTACTGTGAGGGGTGTGCGGTATATAAGAGAGTGTGACTGTGAGGGGTTTTGGGTCTACCAGAGAATGTTGCAGTGTGTGATGTGGTGTATATCAGGCAGTGTTACAAAGAGGGGTGTGGGGTATATCAAAGGGTGTGACAGTGAGGGGCGTGAGATATATCAGAATGTTCCACCGAGGATCGTGGGGTGTATTAGAGAGTATTACAGTGAGAGGGGTGGGGTATATCCGAGTTTGTTCCAGTGAGGGGCGTGGGGAATATCAGATTGTTACACTGAGGATCGTGGGGTGTATTAAAGAGTGTTACATAGAGAGGCGTGGGGTGTATCAGACAATGATACAGTGTGAGCGGTGGAGTATATCAGAGTGTGTTACAGTGAGCCGTGTGGGGTATATCAAAGTGTTACACTGAGGAACGTGGGGTGTATTAGAGAATGTTACAGTGAGTGGCGTAGTGTATATCAGAGAGTGTTACAGTGAGGTGTGTGGGTTACATCAGAGCGTGTTACAGTGAGGATTGTGGGTTACATCAGAGCGTGTTACAGTGAGGGGTGTGGGTTACATCAGAGATTGTTACAGTGCGGGGTATGGGCTATATCAGAGAGTGTTACAGTGTGCGGTGTGCGTGTGTGGTATATCAGAGTGTGTTACAGTGAGCAGTGTGGGGCATATCAGAGAGTGTTACAGTGAGTGGTGTGGAGTAGAACAGAGAGTGTGACAGTGAGGGGTGTGGGGTATATCAGAGTGTTTTAGAGTGAGGGGTGTGCAGTATATCAGAGAATGTTACAGTGTGGGGTGTGCGTTATATGAGAGAATGTTACTGTGAAGGGTGTGCGGCATATCAGAGAGTGTTACAGCAAGTTGTGTGCGGTATATCAGAGAGTTTGACTGTGAGGGGCTTTGGGTGTGCCAGAGAATGTTGCATTGTGGGATGTGGAGTATATCATGCAATGTTACGATGAGGGGTGTTGGGTAAATCAAAGAGTGTTACACCGAGGATCGTGGGGTGTATTAGAGAGTGTTACAGTGAGAGGGGTGGGGTATATCAGAGAGTGTTACAGTGAGGTGTGTGGGGTATATCAGAGTGTGTAACAATGAGGGGTGTGGAGTATATTAGAGAGTGTTCCAGTGAGGGGTGTGGGGTATATCAAAGTGTTACACTGAGGAATGTGGGGTGTATTAGAGATTGTTACAGTGAGTGGCGTGGGTAGACCAGAGTGTTACAGTGAGGGGTGTGGACTATATCATAGAGTGTTACAGTGAGTGGCATGGGGTAGACCAGAGAGTGTTACAGTGAGGGGTGTGGGGTATATCAGAGTGTGTTACAGTGAGGGGTGTGGGGTATATCAGAGAGTGTTACAGTGAGGGATGTGAGGTATATCAGAGAGTGTTACAGTGAGGGGTGTGGGGCATATCGGAGAGTGTTACAGTGAGGGATGTGGGGTATATCAGAGCGTGTTACAGTGAGGGTTGTGGGGTATATTAAAGAGTGTTAAAGTGAGGGGTGTGGGATATATCATAGAGTGTTACATTGAGGGCTGTGGTGTTTATCAGAGAGTGTTACAGAGAGGGTGTGGAGTATATCAGACAGTGTTACAGTGAGGGATGTGAGGTATTTCAGAGAGTGTTAAAGTGAGGGGTGTGGGATATATCATACAGTGTTACAGTAAGAGCTGTGGGTTATATCAGAGAGTGTTAAAGTGAGGGGTGTGGAATATATCAGACAGTGTTACAGTGAGAGCGGTAGGGTATATCAGAGAGTGTTACAGTAAGGGATGTGAGGTATATCAGAGAGTTTTACAGTGAGGGTGTGGGGTATATCAGTGGGGGTTACAGTGAGGGGTGTGGAATATATCAGAGAGTGTTACAGTGAGGGGCGTGGGTTATATCAGAGAGTGTTACAGTGAGGGATGTGGGGTATATCAGAGAATGTTACAGTGAGGGATGTGGGGTATATCAGAGAACGTTACAGTGAGGGTTGTGCGGTATATGAGGGTGTGTTACTGTGAGGGGTGTGCGGTATATAAGAGAGTGTGACTGTGAGGGGTTTTGGGTCTACCAGAGAATGTTGCAGTGTGTGATGTGGTGTATATCAGGCAGTGTTACAAAGAGGGGTGTGGGGTATATCAAAGGGTGTGACAGTGAGGGGCGTGAGATATATCAGAATGTTCCACCGAGGATCGTGGGGTGTATTAGAGAGTATTACAGTGAGAGGGGTGGGGTATATCCGAGTTTGTTCCAGTGAGGGGCGTGGGGAATATCAGATTGTTATACTGAGGATCGTGGGGTGTATTAAAGAGTGTTACATAGAGAGGCGTGGGGTGTATCAGACAATGATACAGTGAGAGCGGTGGAGTATATCAGAGTGTGTTACAGTGAGCCGTGTGGGGTATATCACAGTGTTACACTGAGGAACGTGGGGTGTATTAGAGAGTGTTACAGTGAGTGGCGTAGGGTATATCAGAAAGTGTTACAGTGAGGTGTGTGGGTTACATCAGAGCGTGTTACAGTGAGGGGTGTGGGTTACATCAGAGATTGTTACAGTGCGGGGTGTGGGCTATATCAGAGAGTGTTACAGTGTGCGGTGTGTAGTATATCAGAGTGTGTTACAGTGAGCAGTGTGGGGCATATCAGAGAGTGTTACAGTGAGTGGTGTGGAGTAGAACAGAGAGTGTGACAGTGAGGGGTGTGGGGTATATCAGAGAGTTTTAGAGTGAGGGGTGTGCAGTATATCAGAGAATGTTACAGTGTGGGGTGTGCTTTATATGAGAGAATGTTACTGTGAAGGGTGTGCAGCATATGAGAGAGTTTTACAGCAAGTTGTGTGCGGTATATCAGAGAGTTTGACTGTGAGGGGTTTTGGGTGTGCCAGAGAATGTTGCAGTATGGGATGTGGAGTATATCATGCAATGTTACGATGAGGGGTGTTGGGTATATCAAAGAGTGTTACACCGAGGATCATGGGGTGTATTAGAGAGTGTTACAGTGAGAGGGGTGGGGTATTTCAGAGAGTGTTACAGTGAGGTGTGTGGGGTATATCATAGAGTGTTACAGTGAGTGGTGTGGGGTAGACCAGAGAGTGTTACAGTGAGGGGGGTGGGGTATATCAGAGTGTGTTACAGTGAGGAGTGTGGGGTATATCAGAGAGTGTTACAGTGTGGGATGTGAGGTATATCAGAGAGTGTTACAGTGACGGAAGTGAGGTATATCAGAGAGTGTTACAGTGAGGGGTGTGGGGCATATCAGAGAGCGTTACAGTGAGGGGTGTGGGGTATATCAGAGTTTGTTACAGTGAGGGATGTGGGGTATATCAGACAGTGTTACAGTGAGGGGTGTGGGGTATATCAGAGTGTGTTACAGTGAGTGTTGTGGGGTATATCAGACACTGTTACAGAGAGGGGTGTGGGGAATATCAGAGTGTGTTACAGTGAGTGTTGTGGGGTATATCAGACACTGTTACAGAGAGGGGTGTGGGGAATATCAGAGAGGCTTACCGTGAGGGGTGTGGGTTATATCAGAGAGTGTTAGAGTGAGTTTTGTGGGATATATCAGAGGGTGTTTCAGTGAAGGGTGCGGGATATATCAGAGAGTGTTACAGTGAGGGGTGTGGGGTATATCAGAGTGTTTTACAGTGAGGGGTTTGGGATATATCAGAGATTATTACAGTGAAGGTTGTAGGATGTATCGCAGAGTGTTACAGTGAGGGGTGAGGTATATCAGAGGTTGTTACAGTGAGCAGTATTGGATATATTAAAGAGTGTTACAGTGCGGGGTGTAGGGTATATCAGAGAGTGTTACAGTGAGGGCTGTGGTGTATATCAGAGTGTGTTACAGTGAGGGGTATGGGGTATTTCAGAGAGGGTTACAGTGAGGGGTGTTGGGTATATCAGAGAGTGTTACAGTGAGGGGTGTGGGGTGTATTAGAGAGTGTTACATTGAGAGGCGTGGGGTGTCTCAGACAGTGTTACAGTGAGAGCGGTGGGGTATATCAGAGAGTGTTACAGTAAGGGATGTGAGGTATATCAGAGAGTTTTACAGTGAGGGTGTGGGGTATATCAGAGAGTGTTACAGTGAGGGTTGTGGGGCATATCAGTGAGTGTTACAGTGAGGGGTGTGGAATATATCAGAGAGTGTTACAGTGAGAGGTGTGAGGTATATCAGAGATTGTTACAGTGAGGGGTGTGGGTTATTTCCGAGAGTGTTACAGTGAGCGATATGGGGTATATCAGAGAATGTTACAGTGAGTGGTGTGGGATATATCAGAGAGTGTTTCAGTGAAGGGTGCGCGATATATCAGAGAGTGTTACAGTGAGGGGTGCAGGGTATATCAGTGCATGTTACAGTGAGTGGTGTGGGGTATATCAGAGAGTGTTACTGTGAGGGGTGTGGGGCATATCAGAGAGTGTTACAGTGAGGGGTGTGGGATATATCATAGAGTGTTACAGTGAGGGTTGTGGGGTAAATTAGAGAGTGTTAAAGTGAGGGGTGTGGGATATATCATAGAGTGTTACAGTGAGGGCTGTAGAGTTTATCAGAGAGTGTTACAGAGACGGTGTGGAGTATATCAGACAGTGTTACAGTGTGGGATGTGAGGTATATCAGAGAGTGTTAAAGTGAGGGGTGTGGAATATATCAGAGAGTGTTTCCGTGAAGGGTGCGGGATATATCAGGAAGTGTTACAGTGAGGGGTATGTGGGATATATCAGAGACTTTCACAGTGAGGGGTGTGGAGCATATCAGAGAATGTTACAGTGAGGGTTGTGCGGTATATCAGGGAGTGTTACAATGATGGGTATGGGATATATCAGAAATTATTACGGTGAGGGTCGCAGAGTATATCAGAGAGTGATACAGTGAGGAGTGATGTATATCAGAAGGTGTTACAGTGAGCAGTATTGGATATATTAGAGAGTGTTACAGTGAGGGGTGTGGGGTATATCAGAGACTGTTACAGTGAGGGGTGTGGGGTATATCAGAGATTGTTACTGTGAGGTGTGTGGGGTATATCAGTGAGTGTTACAGTGAGTGGTGTGGGGTATATCAGAGAGTGTGACAGTGAGTGGTTTGTGATATATCTGTGTGTTACACTGAGGATCGTGGGGTGTATTAGAGAGTGTTACATTGAGAGGCGTGGGGTGTCTCAGACAGTGGTAAAGTGAGAGCGGTGGGGTATATCAGAGAGTGTTACAGTAAGGGATGTGAAGTATATCAGAGAGTTTTACAGTGAGGGTGTGGGGTATATCAGAGAGTGTTACAGTGAGGGCTGTAGGGCATATCAGAGAGTGTTACAGTGAGGGGTGTGGAATATATCAGAGAGTGTTACAGTGAGGGGTGTGAGGTATATAAGAGATTGTTACAGTGAGGGGTGTGGGTTATTTCAGAGAGTGTTACAGTGAGGAATATGGGGTATATCAGAGAATGTTACAGTGAGTGGTGTGGGATATATCAGAGAGTGTTTCAGTGAAGGGTGCGCAATATATCAGAGAGTGTTACAGTGAGGGGTGTAGGGTATATCAGTGCATGTTACAGTGAGTGGTGTGGGGTATATCAGAGAGTGTTACTGTGAGGGGTGTGGGGCATATCAGAGAGTGTTACAGTGAGGGGTGTGGGGTATATCAGAGAGTGTTACAGTGAGGGATGTGAGGTATATCAGAGAGTGTTAAAGTAAGGGGTGTGGGATATATCATAGAGTGTTACAGTAAGGGCTGTGGGTTATATCAGGGAGTGTTAAAGTGAGGGGTGTGGAATATATCAGAGAGTGTTTCAGTGAAGGGTGCGGGATATATCAGGAAGTGTTACAGTGAGGGGTATGTGGGATATATCAGAGACTTTCACAGTGAGGGGTGTGGAGCATATCAGAGAATGTTACAGTGAGGGGTGTGCGGTATATCAGAGAGTGTTATAATGATGGGTATGGGATATATCAGAGATTATTACAGTGAGGGTTGTAGGGTATATCAGAGAGTGATACAGTGAGGAGTGATGTATATCAGAAGGTGTTACAGTGAGCAGTATTGGATATATTAGAGAGTGTTACAGTGAGGGGTGTGGGGTATATCAGAGAATGTTACATTGAGGGGTATGGGTTACATCAGAGATTGTTACAGTGTGGGTTATATCAGAGTGTGTTACAGTGCGGGGTGTGTGGTATATCAGAGAGTGTTACAGTGAGGGGTGTGGGGTATATCAGTGAGTGTTACAGTGAGTGGTGTGGGGTATATCAGAGAGTGTGACAGTGTGTGGTTTGTGATATATCTGTGTGTTACACTGAGGATCGTGGGGTGTATTAGAGAGTCCTACATTGAGAGGCGTGGGGTGTCTCAGACAGTGTTAAAGTGAGAGCGGTGGGGTACATCAGAGAGTGTTACAGTAAGGGATGTGAAGTATATCAGAGAGTGTTACAGTGAGGGGTGTGGAATATATTAGAGAGTGTTACAGTGAGGGGTGTGAGGTATATCAGAGATTGTTACAGTGAGGGGTGTGGGTTATTTCAGAGAGTGTTACAGTGAGGAATATGGGGTATATCAGAGAATGTTACAGTGACTGGTGTGGGATATATCAGAGAGTGTTTCAGTGAAGGGTGCGCGATATATCAGAGAGTGTTACAGTGAGGGGTGTAGGGTATATCAGTGCATGTTACAGTTAGTGGTGTGGGGTATATCAGAGAGTGTTACTGTGAGGGGTGTGGGGCATATCAGAGAGTGTTACAGTGAGGGGTGTGGGGTATATCAGAGAGTGTTACAGTGAGGGATGTCAGGTATATCAGAGAGTGTTAAAGTAAGGGGTGTGGGATATATCATGGAGTGTTACAGTAAGGGCTGTGGGTTATATCAGAGAGTGTTAAAGTGAGGGGTGTGGAATATATCAGAGAGTGTTTCAGTGAAGGGTGCGGGATATATCAGGAGGTGTTACAGTGAGGGGTATGTGGGATATATCAGAGACTTTCACAGTGAGGGGTGTGGAGCATATCAGAGAATGTTACATTGAGGGGTATGGGTTACATCAGAGATTGTTACAGTGTGGGTTATATCAGAGAGTGTTACAGTGCGGGGAGTGTGGTATATCAGAGAGTGTTACAGTGAGGGGTGTGGGGTATATCAGAGATTGTTACTGTGAGGTGTGTGGGGTATATCAGTGAGTGTTACAGTGAGTGGTTTGGGGTATATCAGAGAGTGTGACAGTGAGTGGTTTGTGATATATCTGTGTGTTACACTGAGGATCGTGGGGTGTATTAGAGAGTGTTACATTGAGAGGCGTGGTGTGTCTCAGACAGTGTTAAAGTGAGAGCGGTGGGGTATATCAGACAGTGTTACAGTAAGGGATGTGAGGTATATCAGAGAGTTTTACAGCGAGGGTGTGGGGTATATCAGAGAGTGTTACAGTGAGGGTTGTAGGGCATATCAGAGAGTGTTACAGTGAGGGGTGTGGGTTATATCAGAGAGTGTTACAGTGAGGGATCTGGGGTACATCAGAGAATGTTACAGGGAGGGGTGTGGGGTATATCAGAGAATGTTACAGTGAGGGGTGTGGGATATATCAGAGAGTGTTACAGTAAGGGATGTGAGGTATATCAGAGAGTTTTACAGTGAGGGTGTGGGTTATATCATAAAGTGTTACAGTGAGGGGTGTGGAATATATCAGAGAGTGTTACAGTGAGGGGCCTGGGTTATATCAGAGAGTGTTGCAGTGAGGGATGTGGGGTATATCAGAGAATGTTACAGTGAGGGGTGTGGGATATATCAGAGAGTGTTTCAGTGAAGGGTGCGCGATATATCAGAGTGTAACAGTGAGGGGTGTGGGGTATATCAGTGCATGTTACAGTGAGTGGTGTGGAGTATATCAGAGAGTGTTACAGTGAGGGGTGTGGGGTATATCAGAGAGTGTTACAGTGAGGGATGTGAGGTATATCAGAGATTGTTAAAGTGAGGGGTGTGGGATATATCATAGAGTGTTGCAGTAAGGGCTGTGGGTTATATCAGAGAGTGTTAAAGTGAGGTGTGTGGAATATATCAGAGAGTGTTTCAGTGAAGGGTGCGGGATATATCAGGAAGTGTTACAGTGAGGGGTATGTGGGATGTATCAGAGACTTTCACAGTGAGGGGTGTGGAGCATATCAGAGAATGTTACAGTGAGGGGTATGCAATACATCAGAGAGTTTTACAGTGAGGGTGTGGGGTATATCAGCGAGTGTTACAGTGAGGGTTGTAGGGCATATCAGAGAGTGTTACAGTGAGGGGTGTGGAATATATCAGAGAGTGTTACAGTGAGGGGTGTGAGGTATATAAGAGATTGTTACAGTGAGGGGTGTGGGTTATTTCAGAGAGTGTTACAGTGAGGGATATGGGGTATATCAGAGAATGTTACAGTGAGTGGAGTGGGATATATCAGAGAGTGTTTCAGTGAAGGGTGCGCGATATATCAGAGAGTGTTACAGTGAGGGGTGTAGGGTATATCAGTGCATGTTACAGTGAGTGGTGTGGGGTATATCAGAGAGTGTTACTGTGAGGGTTGTGGGGCATATCAGAGAGTGTTACAGTGAGGGGTGTGGGGTATATCAGAGAGTGTTACAGTGAGGGATGTGAGGTATATCAGAGAGTGTTAAAGTAAGGGGTGTGGGATATATCATAGAGTGTTACAGTAAGGGCTGTGGGTTATATCAGAGAGTGTTAAAGTGAGGGGTGTGGAATATATCAGAGAGTGTTTCAGTGAAGGTTGCGGGATATATCAGGAAGTGTTACAGTGAGGGGTATGTGGGATATATCAGAGACTTTCACAGTGAGGGGTGTGGAGCATATCAGAGAATGTTACAGTGAGGGGTGTGCGGTATATCAGAGAGTGTTATAATGATGGGTATGCGATATATCAGAGATTATTACAGTGAGGGTTGTAGGGTATATCAGAGAGTGATACAGTGAGGAGTGATGTATATCAGAGGGTGTTACAGTGAGCAGTATTGGATATATTAGAGAGTGTTACAGTGAGGGGTGTGGGGTATATCAGAGAATGTTACATTGAGGGGTGTGGGTTACATCAGAGATTGTTACAGTGTGGGTTATATCAGAGAGTGTTACAGTGCGGGGTGTGTGGTATATCAGAGAGTGTTACAGTGAGGGGTGTGGGGTATATCAGAGATTGTTACTGTGATGTGTGTGGGGTATATCAGTGAGTGTTACAGTGAGTGGTGTGGGGTATATCAGAGAGTGTGACAGTGAGTGGTTTGTGATATATCTGTGTGTTACACTGAGGATCGTGGGGTGTATTAGAGAGTGTTACATTGAGAGGCGTGGGATGTCTCAGATAGTGTTACAGTGAGGGGTGTGGAATATATCAGAGAGTGTTACAGTGAGGGGCCTGGGTTATATCAGAGAGTGTTACAGTGAGGGATGTGGGGTATATCAGAGAGTGTTTCAGTGAGGGGTGTGGGATATATCAAAGAGTGTTACAATGAGGGGTGTGGGGTATATCAGTGCAGGTTACAGTGAGGGGTGTGGGGCATATCAGAGAGTGTTACAGTGAGGGGTGTGGGGATATCAGAGAGTGTTACAGTGAGGGATGTGAGGTATATCAGAGAGTGTTAAAGTGAGGGGTGTGGCATATATCATAGAGTGTTACAGTAAGGGCTGTGGGTTATATCAGAGAGTGTTAAAGTGAGGCGCGTGGAATATATCAGAGAGTGATTCCGTGAAGGGTGCGGGATATATCAGGAAGTGTTACAGTGAGTGGTATGTGGGATATATCAGAGACTTTCACAGTGAGGGGTGTGGAGCATATCAGAGAATGTTACAGTGAGGGGTGTGCTGTATATCAGAGAGTGTTATAATGATGGGTATGGGATATATCAGAGATTATTACAGTGAGGGTTGTAGGGTATATCAGAGAGTGATACAGTGAGGAGTGATGTATATCAGAGGGTGTTACAGTGAGCAGTATTGGATATATTAGAGAGTGTTACAGTGAGGGGTGTGGGGTATATCAGAGAATGTTACATTGAGGGGTATGGGTTACATCAGAGATTGTTACATTGTGGGTTATGTCAGAGAGTGTTACAGTGCGGGGTGTGTGGTATATCAGAGACTGTTACAGTGAGGGGTGTGGGGTATATCAGAGATTGTTACTGTGAGGTGTGTGGGGTATATCAGTGAGTGTTACAGTGAGTCGTGTGGGGTATATCAGAGATTGTGACAGTGAGTGGTTTGTGATATATCTGTGTGTTACACTGAGGATCGTGGGGTGTATTCGAGAGTGTTACATTGAGAGGCGTGGGGTGTCTCAGACAGTGTTAAAGTGAGAGCGGTGGGGAATATCAGAGAGTGTTACAGTAAGGGATGTGAGGTATATCAGAGAGTTTTACAGTGAGGGTGTGGGGCATATCAGAGAGTGTTACAGTGAGGGTTGTAGGGCATATCAGAGAGTGTTACAGTGAGGGATGTGGGTTATATCAGAGAGTGTTACAGTGAGGGATGTGGGGTATATCAGAGAATGTTACAGTGAGTGGTGTGGGATATATCAGATAGTGTTACAGTGAGGGGTGTGGAATATATCAGCGAGAGTTACAGTGAGGGGTGTGGAATATATCAGAGTGTTACACTGAGGGGTGTGAGGTATATCAGAGATTGTTACAGTGAGGGGTATGGGTTATATCAGAGAGTGTTACAGTGAGAGGTGTGGGGTATATCAGAGAGTGTTACAGTGAAAGGTGTGGGATATATCAGAGAGTGTTTCTGTGAAGGGTGCGCGATATATCAGAGAGTGTTACATTGATGGGTGTGGGATATATCAGTGCATGTTACAGTGAGTGGTGTGGGGTATATCAGAGAGTGTTACCGTGAGGGGTGTGGGGCATATCAGTGAATGTTACAGTGAGGCTTGTGCTGTATATCAGAGAGTGTTATAATGATGGGTACGGGATATATCAGAGATTATTACAGTGAGGGTTGTAGGGTATCTCAGAGAGTGATACAGTGAGGAGTGATGTATATCAGAGGGTGTTACAGTGAGCAGTATTGGATATATTAGAGAGTGTTACAGTGAGGGGTGTGGGGTATATCAGAGAATGTTACATTGAGGGGTATGGGTTACATCAGAGATTGTTACATTGTGGGTTATATCAGAGAGCGTTACAGTGCGGGGTGTGTGGTATATCAGAGAGTGTTACAGTGAGGGGTGTGGGGTATATCAGAGAATGTTACTGTGAGGTGTGTGGGGTATATCAGTGAGTGTTACAGTGAGTGGTGTGGGGTATATCAGAGATTGTGACAGTGAGTGGTTTGTGATATATCTGTGTGTTACACTGAGGATCGTGGGGTGTATTGGAGAGTGTTACATTGAGAGGCGTGGGGTGTCTCAGACAGTGTTAAAGTGAGAGCGGTGGGGTATATCAGAGAGTGTTACAGTAAGGGATGTGAGGTACATCAGAGAGTTTTACAGTGAGAGTGTGGGGTATATCAGAGAGTGTTACAGTGAGGGTTGTAGGGCATATCAGAGAGTGTTAAAGTGAGGGGTGTGGAATATATCAGAGAGTGTTTCAGTGAAGGGTGCGGGATATATCAGGAAGTGTTACAGTGAGGGGTATGTGGGATATATCAGAAACTTTCACAGTGAGGGGTGTGGAGCATATCAGAGAATGTTACAGTGAGGGGTGTGTGGTATATCAGAGAGTGTTACCGTGAGGGATGTGAGGTATATCAGAGAGTGTTAAAGTAAGGAGTGTGGGATATATCATAGAGTGTTACAGTAAGGGCTGTGGGTTATATCAGAGAGTGTTAAAGTGAGGAGTGTGGAATGCATCAGAGAGTGTTTCAGTGAAGGGTGCGGGATATATCAGGAAGTGTTACAGTGAGGGATATGTTGGATATATCAGAGACTTTCACAGTGAGGGGTGTGGAGCATATCAGAGAATGTTACAGTGAGGGGTGTGCGGTATATCAGAGAGTGTTATAATGATGGGTATGGGATATATCAGAGATTATTACAGTGAGGGTTATAGGGTATATCAGAGAGTGATACAGTGAGGAGTGATGTATATCAGAGGGTGTTACAGTGAGCAGTATTGGATATATTAGAGAGTGTCATAGTGAGGGGTATGGGGTATATCAGAGAATGTTACATTGAGGGGTATGGGTTACATCAGAGATTGTTACAGTGTGGGTGATATCAGAGAGTGTTACAGTGTGGGGTGTGTGGTATATCAGAGAGTGTTACAGTGAGGGGTGTGGGGTATATCAGAGATTGTTACTGTGAGGTGTGTGGGGTATATCAGTGAGTGTTACAGTGAGTGGTGTGGGGTATATCAGAGAGTGTGACAGTGAGTGGTTTGTGATATATCTGTGTGTTACACTGAGGATCGTGGGGTGTATTAGAGAGTGTTACATTGAGAGGCGTGGTGTGTCTCTGACAGTGTTAAAGTGAGAGCGGTGGGGTATATCAGAGAGTGTTACAGTGAGGGTGTGGGGTATATCAGAGAGTTTTACAGTGAGGGTGTGGGGTATATCAGAGAGTGTTACAGTGAGGGTTGTAGGGCATATCAGAGAGTGTTACAGTGAGGGGTGTGGAATATATCAGAGAGTGTTACAGTGAGGGGTGTGAGGTATATCAGAGATTGTTACAGTGAGGGGTGTGGGTTATATCAGAGAGTGTTACAGTGAGGGATGTGGGGTATATCAGAGAATGTTACAGTGAGGGGTGTGGGGTATATCAGAGAATGTTACAGTGAGGGGTGTGGGATATATCAGAGAGTGTTACAGTAAGGGATGTGAGGTATATCAGAGAATTTTACAGTGAGGGTGTGGGGTATATCAGAGAGTGTTACAGTGAGGGGTGTGGAATATATCAGAGAGTGTTACAGTGAGGGTTGTGGGGTATATCAGAGAATGTTACAGTGAGGGGTGTGGGATATATCAGAGAGTGTTACAGTAAGGGATGTGAGGTATATCAGAGAGTTTTACAGTGAGGGTGTGGGGTATATCAGAGAGTGTTACAGTGAGGGGTGTGGAATATATCAGAGAGTGTTACAGTGAGGGTTGTGGGGTATATCAGAGAATGTTACAGTGAGGGGTGTGGGATATATCAGAGAGTGTTTCAGTGAAGGGTGCGCGATATATCAGAGAGTGTTACAATGAGGGGTGTGGGGTATATCAGTGCATGTTACAGTAAGTGGTGTGGGGTATATCAGAGAGTGTTACTGTGAGGGGTGTGGGGCATATCAGAGAGTGTTACAGTGAGGGGTGTGGGGATATCAGAGAGTGTTACAGTGAGGGATGTGAGGTATATCAGAGAATGTTAAAGTGAGGGGTGGGGGATATATCATATAGTGTTACAGTAAGGGCTGTGGGTTATATCAGAGAGTGTTAAAGTGAGGCGTGTGGAATATATCAGAGAGTGATTCCGTGAAGGGTGCGGGATATATCAGGAAGTGTTACAGTGAGTGGTATGTGGGATATATCAGAGACTTTCACAGTGAGGGGTGTGGAGCATATCAGAGAATGTTACAGTGAGGGGTGTGCTGTATATCAGAGAGTGTTATAATGATGGGTATGGGATATATCAGAGATTATTACAGTGAGGGTTGTAGGGTATATCAGAGAGTGATACAGTGAGGAGTGATGTATATCAGAGGGTGTTACAGTGAGCAGTATTGGATATATTAGAGAGTGTTACAGTGAGGGGTGTGGGGTATATCAGAGAATGTTACATTGAGGGGTATGGGTTACATCAGAGATTGTTACATTGTGGGTTATATCAGAGAGTGTTACAGTGCGGGGTGTGTGGTATATCAGAGAGTGTTACAGTGAGGGGTGTGGGGTATATCAGAGATTGTTACTGTGAGGTGTGTGGGGTATATCAGTGAGTGTTACAGTGAGTGGTGTGGGGTATATCAGTGAGTGTGACAGTGAGTGGTTTGTGATATATCTGTGTGTTACACTGAGGATCGTGGGGTGTATTAGAGAGTGTTACATTGAGAGGCGTGGGGTGTCTCAGACAGTGGTAAAGTGAGAGCGGTGGGGTATATCAGAGAGTGTTACAGTAAGGGATGTGAAGTATATCAGAGAGTTTTACAGTGAGGGTGTGGGGTATATCAGAGAGTGTTACAGTGAGGGTTGTAGGGCATATCAGAGAGTGTTACAGTGAGGGATGTGGGTTATATCAGAGAGTGTTACAGTGAGGGATGTGGGGTATATCAGAGAATGTTACAGTGAGTGGTGTGGGATATATCAGAGAGAGTTTCAGTGAAGGGTGCGTGATATATTAGAGAGTGTTACAGTGAGTGGTGTGGGGTATATCAGTGCATGTTACAGTGAGTGGTGTGGTGTATATCAGAGAGTGTTACTGTGAGGTGTGTGGGGCATATCAGAGAGTGTTACAGTGAGGGGTTTGGGGTATATCAGAGAGTGTTACAGTGAGGGGTGTGGAATATATCAGCGAGAGTTACAGTGAGGGGTGTGGAATATATCAGAGTGTTACAGTGAGGGGTGTGAGGTATATCAGAGATTGTTACAGTGAGGGGTATGGGTTATATCAGAGATTGTTACAGTGAGAGGTGTGGGGTATATCAGAGAGTGTTACAGTGAAAGTTGTGGGATATATCAGAGAGTGTTTCAGTGAAGGGTGCGCGATATATCAGAGAGTGTTACATTGATGGGTGTGGGATATATCAGTGCATGTTACAGTGAGTGGTGTGGGGTATATCAGGGAGTGTTACAGTGAGGGTTGTAGGGCATATCAGAGAGTGTTACAGTGAGGGATGTGGTTTATATCAGAGAGTGTTACAGTGAGGGATGTGGGGTATATCAGAGAATGTTACAGTGAGTGGTGTGGGATATATCAGAGAGTGTTTCAGTGAAGGGTGCGTGATATATCAGAGAGTGTTACAGTGAGTGGTGTGGGGTATATCAGTGCATGTTACAGTGAGTGGTGTGGTGTATATCAGAGAGTGTTACTGTGAGGGGTGTGGGGCATATCAGAGAGTGTTACAGTGAGGGGTTTGGGGTATATCAGAGAGTTTTACAGTGAGGGGTGTGGAATATATCAGCGAGAGTTACAGTGAGGGCTTTGGAATATATCAGAGTGTTACAGTGAGGGGTGTGAGGTATATCAGAGATTGTTACAGTGAGGGGTATGGGTTATATCAGAGAGTGTTAGAGTGAGAGGTGTGGGGTATATCAGAGAGTGTTACAGTGAAAGGTGTGGGATATATCAGAGAGTGTTTCAGTGAAGGGTGCGCGATATATCAGAGAGTGTTACATTGATGGGTGTGGGATATATCAGTGCATGTTACAGTGAGTGGTGTGGGGTATATCAGAGAGTGTTACAGTGAGGGGTGTGGGGCATATCAGTGAATGTTACAGTGAGGGGTGTGCTGTATATCAGAGAGTGTTATAATGATGGATATGGGATATATCAGAGATTATTACAGTGAGGGTTGTAGGGTATATCAGAAAGTAATACAGTGAGGAGTGATGTATGTCAGAGGGTGTTACAGTGAGGGGTGTGGGGTATATCAGAGAATGTTACATTGAGGGGTATGGGTAACATCAGAGATTGTTACATTGTGGGTTATGTCAGAGAGTGTTACAGTGCGGGGTGTGTGGTATATCAGAGAATGTTACAGTGAGGGGTGTGGGGTATATCAGAGATTGTTACTGAGAGGTGTGTGGGGTATATCAGTGAGTGTTACAGTGAGTGGTGTGGGGTATATCAGAGATTGTGACAGTGAGTGGTTTGTGATATATCTGTGTGTTACACTGAGGATCGTGGGGTGTATTAGAGAGTGTTACATTGAGAGGCGTGGGGTGTCTCAGACAGTGTTAAAGTGAGAGCGGTGGGGTATATCAGAGAGTGTTACAGTAAGGGATGTGAGGTATATCAGAGAGTTTTACAGTGAGGGTGTGGGGTATATCAGAGAGTGTTACAGTGATGGTTGTAGGGCATATCAGAGAGTGTTACAGTGAGGGGTGTGGAATATATCAGAGAGTGTTACAGTGAGGGGTGTGAGGTATATCAGAGATTGTTACAGTGAGGGGTGTGGGTTATATCAGAGAGTGTTACAGTGAGGGATGAGGGGTATATCAGAGAATGTTACAGTGAGGGGTGTGGGGTATATCAGAGAATGTTACAGTGAGGGGTGTGGGATATATCAGAGAGTGTTACAGTAAGGGATGTGAGGTATATCAGAGAGGTTTACAGTGAGGGTGTGGGGTATATCAGAGAGTGTTACAGTGAGGGGTGTGGAATATATCAGAGAGTGTTACAGTGAGGGGTGTGGGGTATATCAGAGAATGTTACAGTGAGGGGTGTGGGATATATCAGAGAGTGTTTCAGTGAAGGGTGCGCGATATATCAGAGAGTGTTACAATGAGGGGTGTGGGGTATATCAGTGCATGTTACAGTGAGTGGTGTGGGGTATATCAGAGAGTGTTACAGTGAGGGGTGTGGGGCATATCAGAGAGTGTTACAGTGAGGGGTGTGGGGATATCAGAGAGTGTTATAGTGAGGGATGTGAGGTATATCAGAGAGTGTTAAAGTGAGGGGTGTGGGATATATCATAGAGTGTTACAGTAAGGGCTGTGGGTTATATCAGAGAGTGTTAAAGTGAGGCGTGTGGAATATATCAGAGAGTGATTCAGTGAAGGGTGCGGGATATATCAGGAAGTGTTACAGTGAGTGGTATGTGGGATATATCAGAGACTTTCACAGCGAGGGGTGTGGAGCGTATCAGAGAATGTTACAGTGAGGGGTGTGCTGTATATCAGAGAGTGTTATAATGATGGGTATGGGATATATCAGAGATTATTACAGTGAGGGTTGTAGGGTATATCAGAGAGTGATACAGTGAGGAGTGATGTATATCAGAGGGTGTTACAGTGAGCAGTATTGGATATAATAGAGAGTGTTACAGTGGGGGGTGTGGGGTATATCAGAGAATGTTACTTTGAGGGGTATGGGTTACATCAGAGATTGTTACATTGTGGGTTATATCAGAGAGTGTTACAGTGCGGGGTGTGTGGTATATCAGAGAGTGTTACAGTGAGGGGTGTGGGGTATATCAGAGATTGTTACTGTGAGGTGTGTGGGGTATATCAGTGAGTGTTACAGTGAGTGGTGTGGGGTATATCAGTGAGTGTGACAGTGAGTGGTTTGTGATATATCTGTGTGTTACACTGAGGATCGTGGGGTGTATTAGAGAGTGTTACATTGAGAGGCGTGGGGTGTCTCAGACAGTGTTAAAGTGAGAGCGGTGGGGTATATCAGAGAGTGTTACAGTAAGGGATGTGAAGTATATCAGAGAGTTTTACAGTGAGGGTGTGGGGTATATCAGAGAGTGTTACAGTGAGGGTTGTAGGGCATATCAGAGAGTGTTACAGTGAGGGATGTGGGTTATATCAGAGAGTGTTACAGTGAGGGATGTGGGGTATATCAGAGAATGTTACAGTGAGTGGTGTGGGATATATCAGAGAGTGTTTCAGTGAAGGGTGCGTGATATATCAGAGAGTGTTACAGTGAGTGGTGTGGGGTATATCAGTGCATGTTACAGTGAGTGATGTGGTGTATATCAGGCAGTGTTACAAAGTGGGGTGTGGGGTATATCAAAGGGTGTGACAGTGAGGGGCGTGAGATATATCAGAATGTTCCACCGAGGATCGTGGGGTGTATTAGAGAGTATCACAGTGAGAGGGGTGGGGTATATCCGAGTTTGTTCCAGTGAGGGGCGTGGGGAATATCAGATTGTTACACTGAGGATCGTGGGGTGTATTAAAGAGTGTTACATAGAGAGGCGTGGGGTGTCTCAGACAGTGTTAAAGTGAGAGTGGTGGGGTATATCAGAGAGTGTTACAGTAAGGGACGTGAAGTATATCAGAGAGTTTTACAGTGAGGGTGTGGGGTATATCAGAGAGTGTTACAGTGAGGGTTGTAGGGCATATCAGAGAGTGTTACAGTGAGGGGTGTGGAATATATCAGAGAGTGTT